>NC_139035.1:40693016-40939870 GCF_964662115.1 Mustela nivalis
AGATCACACGTAGGCAGAAAGGTAGGCAGAGAGAGAGAGAGAGAGAGAAGCAGGCTCCCTGCCAAGAAGACAGCCCACTGCGGGGCTCGATCCCAGGACCCTGAGATCATGACCGGAGCTGAAGGCAGAGGTTTAACCCACTGAGCCACCCAGGTGCCCCAATTCAGAGTGTTTTATACAACCCTTCCCACTGCTATCTGATTGGGAAGAAAGAAGGAGGGAGAGAGAATGGGGGAGGGGAAGAAGGATAAGGACAGGAGAGTAGAGAGGTGACATTGAAAAGAAAGAGTGTGTCCAAGGGGTTGAAGAAGCAATACAGAGAGGAACATTTGCTATAATGTCATTGAGGAGAGCAAATCACAGCCAAGTTACTATCTTCAGGAAGTCTTTTGTGACCCCTTCTGCCAATGCATTGTCATATCCTCTTTACTTTGATGCATAATGAATTAATGCAAAACTATCTCACATAGTTTCTAAGAGTGAGGAGTCTAGGGCCCGTCTAGAAGTCACTATGGCTCAGCCTCCCAGAAGGCTATTGGCTTCTTCTGATGGCCTGCCAGGGACTAGAGGATCAGCTTCCAAAATGGCTCACCCACATGACTGCAAGTGGGCAGCCTCTGTGGTTCACCAAGTGGACCTCTTTGTAAGGTGCTTGAGTGTCCTTCTGACATGGCAGCAGGATTTCCCCAGAAGGAGAGATCCAAGAGAGAATAAGCAGAAAGTCACAATGCCTTTTATGGCTTTGTCTCCAATGAGTAGGTTATAGGCAATATCCTGGTTTTATCCTTATTCCTTACAATTGAGTCCTTTTTTCAGCCCACACTCAAGGGAAGGGGACTCAGGCTCTGTCTTTTGAATGGAAACTCAAAGAATTTGTGAACTCACAACAATTTGTGCCCCCCTGGGCGGGCAAAGGGGTCCTACGCTCTGCTCTCTTGTGTGGTATGGTAGCCACTGCATTTACAGCACTGGTGTCTCCATCATTGTTTTATTCGATTCATAATGAAAATCACTAGTAGAAATAACATGCACACACAAATGCACACACGTACACAGAGACAATGGGCTGGACGACATACAAAGTTGTAATAAATAAAAAGCTGCTTGGAGAGTCACATCTTTTTAACAAAACTGGAGGTATAAAAATATGACTCAGGGAAATTGAACCTGTTAAAAATAGTGGCCACAAAAGAAAATTTATAGTAGCAGGCTGCTCTTAGAACTTGATATGAACAAAAGAGTCATAAAAAAAATAAAATCTTGGTTGTAAATTTATATGGAAAAGAACCAATGCAGTGAAAATAATCTTAGTAGAACAGCAAAAGAAAACAAAAACAAAACAAAACAAAACAAAACCAGGAATAATTTAACTACACAGTAGAGAAAGTTGATCAAATAATGATATTAGCCTAATGACACTCTCTCTGAGAACAGCGTCTTCACAATCAGCATTGTTGTTGTAATTCTGATTAAGATGCTTGTGTTCGTACATAGAATAAAAATGTTATTGAAGTCAAAACAGTGGAAGCTCAGTACATTTGCAGACAAAATGCCTGTGACAGGGGAACCTGGCTGGCTCAGTTCTGTGACTTTTGATCTCAGGGTGATGGGTTTGAGCTCTATGTTGGGTGTAGATCTTATTTAAAAACAATAACAACAAAAACATGCCTGTGACAATTTATCTGTTACTTCATGTATACAGTAAATAACCTTTGGGTAGAATGGCTTGGAGGAATAGCTTTTTTTTTTTAAGGATTTTATTTATTTGATGTAGAGAGAGACAGTGAGAGAGGGAAAACAAGTAAGGGGAGTGGGAGAGGGAGAAGTAGGCTTCCTGCTAAGTAGGGACCCCCCCATCCCAGGACCCTGGGATCATGACCTGAGTAGAAGGCAGACACTTAAGGACTGAGCCACCAGGCGTCCCTTTAAAGTTTAACACCTAAGGCAGAAACTAAAAATGAAAAGACTGTCAGAATTCACTAGAGAAAAAACAAGTACATCCAAAAAATGCTATAATTACCATTAAAAGGGATATGATAACTTGGGAAAATGACTGTGTTTGAGAGATTAACAGTTTATATATATTTAATATATACCCCTCACAAATCAATGAGAAGATACCCTCATAATAAATAAGAAATTAGTCTCATGAGAGAAAAAAAAGCAAATGCAATTTGACAGAAAGTTTAATTAAAAGAGTAATTAGAGAAATAATAAGTAAAAAACAATGTATACTCTCATACATTGCTAGTATGAATAAAAATGGGTACAACCCTTCTCAAGGGCAGTGTCACATACATATAAAAAGACTGACAAAAATGACTTGGCAATTCACAGTTAAGAATTTATACATATCTGGGGCTCCTGGGTGGCTCAGTCAGGTTAAGCATCAAACTTTTGATACCAGCTCAGCTCATGATCTCAGGGTCCTCAGATGGAGCCCTGCACTGGGCTCTGTGCCAAGCAAGGAGCCTCTTCAGATTCTCTCTCTCTCTCTGTCCCTCCCTCGGCCCCTCCCTCCTCTTATGCACTCTCTCTCTCTCTCACTTAAAAAAAAAAAAAACTTATCCATATCTAAGAATAATTAGTGAAGTAGGCAAAGATACATGTTCTAGAGTATTCCTTTTTTTATTTAAGATTTTATTTATTTATTCATTTGACAGACAGAAATCACAAGTAGGCAGAGAGGCAGGCAGAGACAGAGAGAGTGAGGAGGAAGCAGGCTCCCCACCGAGCAGAGAGCCCAATGCCGGATTCGATCCCAGGATCCTGGGATCATGACCTGAGCCAAAAGCAGAGGCTTTAACCCACTGAGCCACCCAGGTGCCCTTAGAGTATTCCTGACAGCAGTATTCATAAAAACAAAAAATATAGAAATAGCAAAAATGTCCTATAATGGGGGGTTTGGTTAAAATTTTAAAAATACATCCATAAGATAAAATTCTATTGTGCCTTAAGTTAATGTTTTAGATGAACATTTATTAATATCAAGGGATATTAATAATAGTATTATATAAAAGAAGTTATAAATGGGATGTATAATATAAGCTCGTTTTGGCACAAAATGAACGAAAGGCTATACAAAGCATAGCTCTGGGTGGTGAAATTATAGGTGTTTATTATTTTTTTATTATTTTATTTGTTTGAGAGAGGGAGAGAGCAGAGTGAGAAAGAGAGAGCTTGAGCAGGGGTTGGGAGGTGGGGAGGCTGGAGGGGGAAGGAGAAGCAGACTCCCGGCTGAGCAGGACTGTGGGATCATGACCTGATCCAAAGGCAGACCGTTTACCAACGGAGCCACCCAGGTGCCCCGGTGTTTATTTTTTTTCATTTGCTTTTTTGTATTTATTTTTTAAATTAAAGAAATGAATATGGATTGTTTTTATCACAGGAGAAAAATTGTGAGTTTTAAGTATAAAAATGCACTCAATTGCAATTAGAAGAATGTTTCCTAATTTTTTTAAAGATTTTATTTAATTGAGAGAGAGAGAGAGAGAGAGGAAGCATGAGCAGGGTGGAGGGGCAAATGGAGAGGGAGAAGCAGACTCCCTGCTGAACAGGGAGCGCCATCATGGTAGGACTCTGGGATAATGACCTGAGCAAAAGGCAGATACTTAACTGACTGAGCCACCCAGGTGCCCGTGTTTTTGTATTGATGCAGGTTTCCTTAACTTATCTTAATATTAAAATTATTAAAATACTTATTTACAAATATAAATTATTAAATATATTATTGATATAACAGAATTATAATATATTAATAATTATTATATTATAATTATATAAAATATATAAATTTTTATATAAATTAAAATTTTATATAATTTAATATACAATTTTATATAAATTAAAAATAAATATAATATATAATATGAATATATGATATATTTATATAAAATATAAATTCTTAAATACATTAAAATAATTATTAAAATATTTTATATTTCAATAATTATAAAATAATTATTTTTACAGCACTCATATAATTATTAAATTATTAATTATATTATTATAAATATAATTATTAAATATATTTATTTTTAATATATATTTATATATTATATATTTATTATTATTATAAATATAATTATTAAATATATTAAAATATCTTAATATATTCCTGCTTTTTAATGAAAAAAATCTCACACTTAAAAAAAGTACAGGCCAGGATTTGGGAACTGTGGTTACAACCCCCTTCTTCTGATCCCCGCCCCCACATCTTTGTTCCCATTTTCCACTCCCACTCTATAAAGTTAACCAAACTAGCTAAGTGGCCCATGGAAGATAAACAATAAAATTTATTTCCTGGGAAATAAAAACTTAAATGATATACTTGCTTGAACCCTCTTTGTGATTACTAACATAAACATACAAGACTTGATGGAGAGATAACCATTTCTCTCTACACACATCCAGGTGGCACCTAGCATTTCTGCTTTGTTTACAAACAAATAAAATATCCTATTTTATTTACAAATGTTTATTATTCTGAATTATGTCCACTAATGTAATGTAACAAAAAGATGTTTTAAAATGCAGTAAGAAATTGGTTTAAGCAAATTTTAAGTGGATTAGTAAAAGCACCAGAGTATTGCTTCTATTTTTAAAGAAACCTCTTTTATTTTGGAATTGTGGAGGACTACCTCAGCACATTTTTCACTCAGTAGGTTATTTGTTGCTTTTCTTTCCTTTCTAATTTCAGCTTTCATTTTAAGTCACCTAAAAGTAAAGTGTTTCGTGTGGCAAAAATAATGTTCTGAGTTATCTAAGTTCCATAAAGAAAATCATTTTGGATGCCGCAAGCTTTTTGCCTCTCTCTAATTCCCAAAATCAAGCTGTAATTTCTCCTCTTCTAGCTTTATCCAGAAACTTTAAATTAACAATGTAAGAAACTAAACAGGAAGTTACATTTCTCTGATCTATAAAGTTAGGAGGAAGATGAGGAACAGATGAAAAAACTAACTGGGAAAAGGAAGCCACCACATTTTGGTTCCATTAATCAAAATTATATATTCAAAATTCTCCTAGTATCCTGACTGAAAAAATTAAACATCAGAAAGAAGTACACTAGATTTTTTCCAGCTGTCTAAAGGGCGTAATGAAAGGAATGATCATTTCCTATGTCTACTGATAGTTCTAAATCTATTTAGAAAGAGGTCCACAAAAGTTTAAGCATAGCTCCTAACTAATGCTTTAAAGGAAGATTTGATTTATATACTTAGTGACCAAAAAAAAAAAAAAAAAAAAAAACCAAACAAACACCAACAACTTAGCCCATATGCCATGACTTTTCAAATACCAACATATTTGAAATTACAATAATAACTGTTTCCATAGCAAATGTGATACACAAAAACAACAGATTTTGGCTTTTTCTGAATGCTATTTGGAGCCAGTTTTGTTTGAGAAGTTAATCTAGACTAACTTACTTAGTTCAGTTGATGAGAGCAGTGGTCTCCAGACTCTTGGATTTCACAAAGTAGCCAAGTTTCTCAAATGAATGAATAAATAAATAAACTGGGGAGTAAAAAACATAGGGTTATTAACTTCTTATTTTACCAATGAGTATATATAAAAACTCAGTTGTCATCAATGATCACCATTACTTCACAAGAGAAAGAACATTTTAACAGAAAAAGAAAGCAAGAAGGGAATAATCTTATAATAAAAAAATAACCCTTAAGAGGAAAAAAATTGGTTTTATGAAAAAATCACTACATTTTCTATGTATAATTTCCAATATACTATAATAGACTAGTATTTAGGAGCCACTGGGAACCACTATAGTATTAAGGAGATCAAATTTTCACTTTTAATTCCCATATAAGCTAGTTAACTTATTGATCTGTTGCAAGGCGCTAGAATGTGTATTAATGTACATTTTTTGTCTCCTGTTAATTCACTGATTCTTTTAACTATTGAACAAATACTTCTTGTGGTCTATTATATATTATATATATAATATATCATATCAGATTATATCACATCATATCTTATATTATATTATATATTAGACACTGACAGATTATAAAGCAAAATAAGCAAAATAAGATTGTCTCTTCTCTTATGGTGCACAGAAATTATAATTCAAGACAAAACATACTATAAGAGGGTACAAATGGATCAAGGAAACCTAGAGGAAGGGGGCAATGGGCAGGCACAAGTGGCATTTGAGGTTTATTATAAGATGACATTTCAATGGTTTATGCTGGTCTGGTGGAGGGCATTATGGAGGATGATTAATAAAATTATTGAAACTGGGGTACCTGGGTGGCTCAGTGGGTTAAGCCTCTGCCTTTGGCTCAGGTCATTATCTCAGGTCATGATTTCAGGGTCCTGGGATCAAGCCCCGCATTGAGCTCTCTGCTCTGTGGGGAGCCTGCCTCCCCCGTCTCTCTGCCTGCCTCTTTGCCTACTTGTGACCTCTCCCTCTGCCAAATAAATAAATAAAATCTTTTAAAAAATTTTTTAATAAAATAAAATTTCCAAAACCAATAAACCTCGTGAAGCATTAGCTATGTTGGCAATCTTGAGAATAATTTGGCTTGATATGAATAGGAGAGTACTGGGGAAATATGAATAGGCCATTGTGCAGAGGATCTTCAAAGTCAAGGCAAATGTTTAGACCATATCTAGGAAGCAAGGCATCACCACCAACCAGGTGAATAGAGATGGAAAAACTCCATCTTGGAAATGAGGAGCCATGAGTTTGAGTGTCAACTCTATTCTTCCCATGAAAGCTTGAGAAATTATCTTAATCTCTCTGAGCCTCCTTTTTCCATCTGTAAAATGAGATTCATTTCTATGTTACATGCTATTTTATAATTAAGTAAGATGCAGTATGTGAAAAGTCTAGTACGGTCTTGGACATACAGTCTAAAATCATTAAAGTTTGTTGACTGTGAATATTATTAAATTATCAAAACTTAGGTTTAGGAAGATTATTGTGTTAACCTGTGGGTTCAAAAAAAGAAACTAGAGGGGCGCCTGGGTGGCTCAGTGGGTTAAGCCTCTGCCTTTGGCTCAGGTCATGATCCCGGGGTCCTGGGATCAAGCCCCCCAGCAGTCTCTCCACTCAGCGGGGAGCCTGCTTCCCCCTCCTCTCTCTGCCTGCTGCTCTGCCTACTTGTGGTCTCTCTCTGCCCAGTAAATAAATAAAATCTTAAGAAAAAAAAAAGAGAGAGAGAGAAACTAGAGAACAAACTAATGGTTGCCAGCAGAGAGGTAGGTGGGGGATGGGCAAAATAGGAGAAAGAGAGTGGGAGGTATGAGCTTCCAGTTATGGAAGTGAATAAGTCACAGGGTTGAAAGGTACAGCAGAGGGAATATAGTCAATGCTATTATAATAGCGACCTATGGTGACAGATGGTAGCTCTACTGTAATAAGCACAGCATAACTTACAGACTTACTGAATCACTAGCTAGTATATACCTGAAACTAATGTAACATGGTGTGTCAACAATGCTTCAATCAAAAAATAAATAAATAAATAAATGAATAAAGAGAGCCAGAAATCGAGTGGAAAAGAAAGAGAGGAAATGAGGAAATGAGAAATTCATGGGAATAGAAATGAGTAAATGGAGGTGAGAGATATGTGGACTGCTTGCAAGGATGGGATGAGAGGTGTGCTCAAGGATGAGGACGCATTTAAGCACGGAATGGTGTCATTTGTAGAATCCTGGAGACTGACTAGAAGCCCAGTGAGAGGTCAGTGTGAGGAGTTCGTTTTTGATGATTGAATTTGAGATCCTAGGGTTCCATCTGAGTGGAAATGGCCAGCAGTGTTCAGAAATTAGGAGAGGAGTCAGAAGCTGAGATAAACATTAGGGAACAACCTGTATAGGGATGAAAACTGAAGCCATAAGACTGTTGTCAGTCCAAGAGCGGGAGTATCAAGGCAGGAGGGACCAAAGGCTGAGTATTGAGTAGCTTCTCTACTAGGTGGGCGAGCAAACAAAGGAGGTTGGAAGGGCAGCAGAGAGGGGATTCAAAAGTGAGAAAGGCCAGGTGTTTCCAGGAGGGTCAAGGTAGTTTCAAGAACAAAGGGGAACTCATAAGTGCCACATGCCTCAGAGGCCAAACACACAAGAGCAGAAGAGTCAAAACAAGGAGCTCATTAAGGGCTGTTATGAGAACAGTTTCAGTAGCGTGGTAGGTGCAGATATCTCACCGGTGGAAAGGAGTGAAGAAGTTCATTAAAGTCTATATATTAATTTATATTTTGAATAAGTAAAAATGCTTCTGAATCAAGAGCTACCAAAGCATAAAAGGAGAAAATTAGGTCTCTTGGCTACGCCTCCAGTTTCTCGTGCATCCTTCCGGGAATATCCAGGGATATGCCATGAATATATATGATTTTTAAACACCACACTAAAACATACTGCTTTGCAGCTTCCTCTTTTTCCCTTGGCCACATGATGTCTCAGAGATCTCTCCATTCAATTCCTATGTGATCTCTATGAGAAGAAGCATAACTTATTGGATTGGTCTTTTCTTCTACTGATGGACATGTAGGCTTTTTTTTTTTTTCCTTTTTTTCCAACGAAGAGTTGATAAAAAAGGACAAAATCTTCCTGGTTGACTACATGACACTCCAAAACTCTAGACCTGGTTGACTTAAGAGGTAGGACTCTATATTTACCAGTAAACAACGACATCTATCCCCTTCTCTCGTCCCAGTTTTGATTTGGTGCCTGCCTTCATGGGAGGGTTCCATTTCCTGCTCTGTAACCTTCTGTAGCCTTTCCACATAATCCCATCATAAAGCTTTCTGAAAATAAAAAAGTAACTCCTGCTCAAAAGATTTAAATCCTGAACACTAGGCATCTGACTGACTTAGCCATTAGTTATGATCTCATAAAGTATATAGATGTGAGCCTCCCATTGAGGATTGTTGGTGTTGGAAGTATCTTAAAAGTTGTCCAATTCCACCCCTTTGTTTAGTAGCAGTGGAAACCAGAGAGCAATGATATATGCTCCCTGAAATGATGTGACAAAACAGTCATGGAACCCAGGGTCTTTACTCCCAAAACAGTGTTTGATTTCAAATAAGACCTTGGATTGAGTAGGGAATAAATAAAGGAGAAATGTCTTGGGGATCTGGGAAAAATATAATGCTGTACCTGAGAACATGAGAGCCAGGTTTCACTTTTCAGTTTAGACTGATTCACAGTATGACTGGAAAGTCATGTGTCCTCTCTGGGTTTGAGTTGTTCCAGCTACGCATTTGACCTCCTTCCACACAAGCCTTGAAGAAATTACTGTGAACGTTGATGAGGTAATCCTTATAAAATTCTCTTAGCTATGAAAGCCACAACTGTGTCTAGAACTGATGGAATGTTGGATATGCAGTACACACTCTTCTATCCCTTATTGGTTTATCAGATGCTGTGAAACTTCAGCCAACCAAACATCTTATCGTTACCAGCTAAGCCTTTCCCCCCTGCCCTCCCTTTGGTCATTCTTAACCTGGTTGATTCAAAGTTTACTTATTCTAGTTCCTTGAGTTTCAAAATAACATAAGGTCTTCACCGTTTACTTAAATTCTCCTTGGTTTCTCCATTTGCTAAATGAAGATATGGTGGGGGGGTGTTGTGGTGAGGATTACGTACATGTAAAACAGGGCCTGATACATACAGTGCTCAGTAAGGGTTCAGTATTATTAATGTAACCTTTTGAAAGTGGATGAGGGGGCCTGGGTTAAACCTCTGCTTTTGGTTCAGGTCATGACCTCAGCGTCCTGGGATGGAGCCCTACATTGGGCTTTCTGCTCAGCTGGGAGCCCGCTTCCCCCCTACCTCCTCTGCCTGCCTCTCTGCCTACTTGTGATCTCTCTCTCTCTGTTAAACAAATAAAGTCTAAAAAAAAAAAAAAGAAAGTGGATGATAGTATATGTAAGCATGTGTTCAATTAAAAAAATAGTAGCAACGCTCAATGCTCAATGGTTTCTTTGTTTCTCTGTTTTAAGGGACACACTGAAGATTTCTATAGGTGAAGTAACAAGAGACTTCTAGTCTATGGAGATAGAGACAACAATAAATGAGAACTGGGTCGCCCAGGCCCTCGGATCCCTAAGTTTTCTCGTTAAAAATTTGCTTCCTTGGCTGTCCTTTCAATGTTGTATCCTCAGCACCCAGGTGCTCAATCAATATTAGCTAATGAATGAATATATTTATGAATCAACCCAAAGACAGAGAAATGGAGGACACCCACAAAGAAGAAAGTCTGGGTTACATTGTAGGTTTTCCAGGAGAAAGAAAATAAAGAGAAGGAGAATTATGTGTGTAAGAATTGTGTAACTGTTGGATGATGGTTAGTGAGTCTATGCCTGAAGATTAAAAAAAAAATAGAGAAATAGCTGTATGGTTGGACAAGCTGGCCCAGAGAATCACTGGGTTTTGTTTTTATTTTTAGTGAAGTCAGATATCTTAAGAAGGTAGTGAAGAGCATTTCTTTTTGACAGTGGTATTCTACAGAGAATCATTTTTAAAAGAGATCATTCTCAAGGTGTCACAAAGAACACCCTATTAGAGTATCTGTCTCTCTGAAAATGAATCCTTCTTTGTACTCAGGGTGTTTCTCTGTTAATAATAGCCTCCTACTATGACCCTCAGTTTCACAGCATCCCTGAAAGTAAAAGCTGCTCTTTGTATAGGCATTTTTTCCCCCCATTCCTAAATTCACTCCTCCCCAACTGGGGTCATAGTAATGCCATTGCTACGAAATGCATCACCACGGAATCAAAGGACAAGTCAGAGCAACTGTCTTTGTTTCCTTTTCTTCCACATCATGTTTATTTAGGATGAAATGGTTTTCAATAAAACTCAACAAGCATTTACCTAGCACCCATTGCGAACAAAGCACTCTGCTAGGTCACACATGGAACATGGAGTCAATTAGGCCTGATTTCTGGCCTCAAGAATCTTGTACTCGCTTGCAGGTTATCGTAACGACTGGTGAAATGTTTCAGGGTCTCTCTTCAACCTCTCCAGGCTATGGGTTTCTCTTAATTTAACTTGTTGCTCTAGAATTCAGTTGAAGGTGAATTTGAATATGTTGGATTTAACAGAAGTCCTGAAAACACCTCTGATCCCTCCATCTAGATGTTCTTTCTGCACTTTCCTCTTTTACACTGGATTGTATTTATTTATGAACATGACAGCCTCCATAATCAAGAAAGGGAACAGGCACAGGGAAAGGTGCCTGAGGACTGGAGCCAGAAGACTTGTCCTTGTTTATGTAGGCAGACTCAGGATAGTAATCAACCATGAAATCTTGGCCATGCAATTTAATCTCTATGACCCTCAGTCCTGCATCTAGATTTGCAAGATAATAATGTCTATTTCATAGAATGGATATGAAAATTAGATAGTCATGTGAATGTGCTTTGTAAACTATTATCCATATGTTAATTTTATTATCCCCCATGTGACCTAGCGAAAGGCCTTGCCTCTGAGGAATACTTTTTTAATATTCATTAAATTTCTGAAAAATGACATCAACCACCTTGTGAATTCTTTTCACTCATATTCTTTTCCTAGACCACATTGTTAGCAAGGCTTATATCTGCAGTGCCCTAGTACATTGGAGTAATTGCAGAGAATAAACAGGATCAAAAGGGCCTGCTTGGGGCACCTGGGTGGCTCAATGAGCCTCTGCCTTCAGCTCAGGTCATGCTCTCAGGGTCCTGGGATCAAGCCCAGCATTGGGCTTTCTGCTCAGCAGGAAGCCTGCTTCCCCTTCTTTCTCTGCCTGCCTCTCTGCCTACTTTTGATCTGTCAAATAAATAAATAAAATCTTAAAAAAAAAAAAAAGGGCTTGCTTGCTGGTGGAGCTAGTATCCAACACCCTTCCCCTCACACTTCATATGTCTTGCTTCTACCTTAAGGGCAGGTAATATCAGGGCGGTCCTCCTAGTCAAAAGATGGGCTTTGGAGTAAGATCATCCTAGGTTCAAATCTTGGATCTGCCAGTTTATCAGTGGTGTGATATAGGGTAATTTAAAAATTTTGCTGAGCTTTTGTTTTCTCATCTGAAAAATGAAGATAACACATGATTTTTCAATAATTAAAATTAGGTCATGTTTTAAATGAGAAATTGTGAGGAATTAATGAGTTACATACATCATCTTAGGTGTTGACTACAATGACATCCATTTTTAGCCCTTAAAAAGTTAATTGAGCAACTACTATGGGGACCGAGAAGTAAACAGGTGCGGGAGATAATGTCACCAGTAGAAAAGACCTGATGATACAGTGTGGCAAATGCTATGACAGAAATAAGAACAGGGTGCTCTGGGAACAGTAGGGGAATCTATGTGACAGCCCTGACGGGGGTGCATCAGGAGCTGCCTGGGAAGGCTTCTTGGAGGAAGTGATTTCTATGAAGTAGGTAGGAGTAAGCCAGGTGGACAGAGGTACCATACTGAGCAAGGACAAACAGATCTTTCCCTTTTGGGAAAGCGGAGAGCGGCTCTGATAAAATGAAGCCATGTAGGTCTGAAGATACAGGATCATGGTGAGGGGTGGTTTGCTGTGTGAAAGAATCCATGCTTTATTTGCAGGAAACGGGGAGGCATTGGTGGATGCGCTCCCTCACTTAGTGAGAACGCTTAAATGGAGAGCATTGTGTCCAAAAAAAAAAAAAAAGTATCTTGATGTAATGAAATTAATACAGGTTTACGGCTTCGCAGGTTCTCAGTCCGGGTTGAGGCTCTAGGTGTGACTCAATCAACTCAATTCATCTAATTTTGTGGTCAATCAGCGATAACACCTAACCCTTACAGTTACTTCGAGTTCTAAGTAGGCTTTATGCACACCAGCCTTGCAGCAAAGTGTGTGTCCCACAGCAAAGCATTTTTATAAATATCCGTTCTCTCTGCTTAACCACTGGGTCGCTGAAATACGCGAGCTATCGCTAGGCCCTTCCCTCCGCTCCCTCCCTTCCCTTTCCCCTTTCAGCAGTGTGAGCTGCAGCAGCCGAACGCCAGGGACGAGGAGGATGTCCACTCAGGCGAGCACGCCTAAGTGATGATTAAAAAACAGCCGCACCGAAGCCCGGGCGCGGGCGGGGAGCGAGGCTGGGCATGCTCAGAGGGCCCGGCGGGCGGCCGCGATCTTGGCGGCCGGAGGGAAGCCGGGCGGGGGCGCAGGCCGGAGCGGCGCCGGCGCGCATGCTCACTGCCCGCATCTGCTCACTCCCTCCAGTGCGGCAGCCGGAAAACCGCAGCGGCGGCGGCGGCTGACGGGGAGCGACCGAGCCGGGCGGCGCAAGGGGGGAAAAATACCAGGGCAGGACTGATAAGGGCAGGACCGAGAGCGTGGGATTTACGGCCTCTGACGGGCCGCTGCCTTCGCCGTCCGCTGGGAGGAAGGTCCGGGAGGCGACGGCAGCGACGGCGGCCGGAGAAGGAGGCGACGGCGACGGGAGGGGAGCGCGGAGGAGGGGCCGGGCCGCCGGCGGCCTGGGAGCCGCAGTGATTTTGACGTTTTCCTGCGCTCGGTCTCCGGCGGCCCCCGACCCGGCTGCGCCGGGGGACCGAGGGAACCCCCGTCCCGCGCGCCTGGCTCGTCCCTTGACTCGCGGGGGCCTGAGGGGGTCTCCCCGCTCCGAGGGAAGGGAAGCGGGAGGCGGGGGCGTGCGGGCACCGCGATGGCGGGGACATTTTCCACAACGTGATTGTTAAAGCCCCCCCCCCCCCCCCTTAAAATTCCGGGCCCTTCCAGCCTCCCCCTCCCCCCAAGCCCGTGTGACTAAACGGAGACAAAGGGGAGGCGGCCTCGCTCACACGCGCGCTCGCGGGGCGGGTGGCTCGGCCGGGCGCCGGCGCGGGGCGGACGGACGGACGGACGGACGGACGCTGCGCCGTCACATTCCTATGCCCGGGAAGAGCGGCGGCGGCTCCCGCGGGAGGCGGCAGGCTCGCGGCGCGGACAGCTGAGCTTCTCCTCCCCGGTCGCCGCCCGGGCGGGCCTCGCCCCGGTCCCGATGGTTTGAGCTCTTCCCTCCCCCCCCTCCCCCGTCCCGACCCCCGCGGCGGCGAGGCCACACCATGTGAAGGTGAGAGCCCGGACATCCCGAGGAGCCGCCGTGAAAGATGGGGGATGCTGCAGACCCCCGGGAGATGAGAAAGACTTTCATTGTTCCAGCCATCAAGCCCTTCGACCACTATGATTTCTCCAGGGCCAAAATCGCCTGCAATCTGGCCTGGCTGGTGGCCAAAGCCTTTGGAACAGGTAAGTGGTGTCTTCCTTCCCTCTTCTTCCTCAGGACGTACACAGGCCGGTTTTTTGTTTCCCATCATCGGATCCCCGCTCCGTGTCTTCTCGAACAGGTTCAGGAAGATGATGGGGGACTGGGAAGATAAGCAAGAAGAGAGAAATAAAGCAGCTTTGGTCTTAAATCAAGTGCCCTTGCTTAGGTGGGATTTACCCGGATTTCTTTCATTGGAGAGCAAACGGGTTTTCTTTTTCCAGGGAGCTATTTTATCACGTTTTTACCTAGGGTGGTTTTATTTTGTGGTATTTTCCTCATACATTTCCCCCTCAGTCATAATTGTGATTACACCACCAAGAAATTTGAGTTGGTCTCTTTATTATTGGAAGGCGGTGGATGGCACATAGTACTGTATTGATTTTGACATTTGTAATGATGGCTGCTGTTCAGACTCCGTGGAATGTAAGGTGGCCTGTGTCGAAGGACAGGGTTCGTTTTGGTTGTCATTCTTAAAGCCTGTATCATCCTTTCCATACACATACACATTCCAGGCTCTAGTAAACCATTTATTTTAAACTAATATTTAGCTTGCTGATTGTGGGGTGCCATTGTCATTTCCTATTATCAGTGAGACCTATTCCTTTTGCCAGACGTATTTTGGCCTCATAAATTAAGAGAAACAAACAGGGCCTACTATGGGATTTTTTTTTTTTTTAAATAGAGTTTTTTTTGAGAGCATGTGCTGTTGACACAGATTGTACAGTGCAGTGGCAATTAAACATTCTCTCCGTTACCCAGTCTTTGCAAAATAACAGGAAAAGGCCTCCTGTTGTAATTCCTTAGCGTTTGCTTTCGGAGCCCATGTTGTAGAGCTCTGAAAAAAATTAGAGAGCTTTTCATAGGAAGATGCTGGTGTAAGGAAATTTTGTCTGGTAACTTTAAGATTCATTTTGTAAGATTTCTGTGCCCTGGATAATAAATTTTAGATGTGTAAAATATTTGTAAAAAAGTTTCTTAGTATTTGCAGACTTTTCTCCAGATGTTAAATGTAAGGTGGTTTTTTTTTTTTTGTTTGTTTTTGTTTTTGTTTTTATGTTGTTTGTGGGAGGAGAATGGCTTCTTTCCACTATGAAGACTGAAAATATGGGAGTTAATGGTTTAATTGATTCTCAAACACCATAACAATGTTTTCAGAGCTGCACATGTTAGTTAACTAGCAAATGAATCTCAGTGTTTGGAAGATTATTTGCATTAGTTTGAGGGAAACTTTAACATGATTTTATGTTTATGACAACTTTTGTTTTATTTAAATTCTTGTACTTTGATATTGAAGTAGATATTAAGGTCTTAAAACCGGCATTAGGAGTAAGTATAATTAAAACTAATTTTGAGATAATTTACATTTTAAAGATTTATTTGGAACTAAATGTATGGAGTAACACATAGGAGGAAGCTTGAAGTGTCAGTGTGTTTTTATTTTCTGGCAGCATTGATATCAGCAGTGAGAGTAAGAGATGTATTTTGGTTTTAATATAAGCAGCATGCTGAAGCTAATATCCATTTGGAGGAGAAATAAAGCTATTTAAGTATTTAGAAAAGATAGAGGGTAATTTATGTAATGACCTACATGGAAAAGCAGTGTGTACAAAATGGAAGGAAGAGGGAACAACAGAAATATTTTCTTTCCTTCTGAAACTGAGAGGATGCTTATAGTACAAGATGTCAAAATGTTGCCCTTGATTCACAAAGGCTACTAACCAGAAAATGGCCTACTTTCTGGATTTGTGTCAGGCAAGTTCGCTAGATTCCGGACCAGTTGGTGAGGAACACATATTGAACACCATTGAAGAAGAAAGGAAGTGAAAGGAATCTAGTATCAGTGGAATCTGCCGTGTGCTGGGTGCTGTGCTAGATGCTTGGCATTATATTGTACGTTAGAGATTCATAGCAACTTTGTGATATTCGTAGTTTGTTCCCCATTTCCCCCAGGGCACAGGGAGGTTAAACAACTTTACTACTATCACACTTTTAGTAAGGGCAGAGATATGTTTTCACTTGACTGACTCCCAGGGATATGGCATTGGTGGAGGCAGGGCATACCTGCTATCTACTCAGTTCTTTAAATACATTGCTTCATTTATTCCTGCAACAACCCTCGAGGAAGATACTGTTCTCATTTTGCAGATGAGCGAACAGGTTCAGAGCTTTTAATTTGTTTAAGGTGAAACATCTGGCAGGTGGTGAATTCTGCATGCCAGCTCAGGTCTTTATGACTCTGAGGTCTTTGCTCTTTACACCACTCTGCAGAGTGTGAAAAATGTGCATATAGTACCTATTAGAAGTCTTATTTATTTATTTATTTTCTTTAAAAAGTGGGCAGATCTTTTTTTTTTTTTTAAGATTTTATTTATTTGACAGGCAGAGAGGGAGGGAGAAGCAGGTTTCTTGCTGAGCAGAGAGGCCCATTTGGGGCTTGATCCCAGGACCCTGGGATTATGACCTGAGCCGAAGGCAGAGGCTTTAACCCGCTGAGCCACGCAGGCGCCCTGAGTGGGCAGATCTTAACACACTCTTGGATGGTTTAGATGAGTATTGTTGGCACTTGGTTACATTTGCTTTGGCAACAGTTCGAATGGATAAAAAGATCATAAATACGATGAGAACCAAACTTAGAAGACCTTAAGAGAGTAACTTAGTAACAAAACTCAATATATTATTGAGAATTTTATGTTTGTGCATTTTATTCTTTAATCAACAACCTTTCAAAGGTTGTTCTATTCATCCACATTTATATGGAGTGAATAGAGAAAAAGTAAGGTTTCGTTTCTTTTGATGTAAATATTCTTCATTTGCTGTAGACACTTAAGCAGCAAGTGTTAATAGACAACATATTTCAAAGGTATTACCTAATGGTATTCAGTTAATAATTAAAAAAAATAGCCCAACTTTAAGTTTTGATTTACTAAAATCACTTAAAAGATTTATTTATGTATTTGAGAGAGTTGGAGAGTTCATGAAGCAGGGGGAGGGGCAGTGGGAGAGAGAGAATCCTAAGCAGACTCCTTTCTGGGTGCAGGGTTCCATGAAGGGCTCGATCCCAGGACTCCGAGATCATGTCCTGAACCGAAGTCACGAGTCAGAAGCCCAGTTGACTGCGCCCCTTACCTATCACTTTAAATGACTTTTCCAACACATACACTTCTAAAGTTTACTACTTTTCAATATATCAAAAATTAGAAAGTTTCTCAGAGAAAAATGACTAAATCAATACCTGAAGACCCTGTATATCATCGTTAAAGAAGTGATTTTAGTGGGGTGCCTGAGTGGCTCATTCAGTTGGGCTTCCGAATCCTGATTTCAGCTCGGATCATGATCTCAGGATCCTGGGACAAAGTCCTGCGCCTAGGGCTCCCCACTCAGGAGGCAGGCAGTCTGTTTGTCTTCCTCTTCCTCTGTTCCTCCCCCTGCTTGTGGTGCAGTTGCTCTTTATCTTTCTCTTAAATAATAATCCTTCAAAAAAAAAATGATAGCTAGAAATTAATGATGGGTGTAGAATGAAGTTATTGAACCGTGAAAAAGAAATAAAGCACTAATATTGCAATACCTAGAAAGCAGATAAAATGTTTACTTTATTCAAAGTCTTACATCGGAAGCTTTGAGTCATGTTCTTCTCATTACACTAAAAATATTCCAAATAGCCCAAATCTTAATAGCTTATTTTGTAGAAGAATGCAGATAACAGTTTTGATCAAATGAAGAATAAGTTTGTTTAGATGAATTTTAATAAACAGATGCTCATTACTTGAAGCACATTGCAAAAGAGGAAGTTAAGCTACATTGTCTCTACTGTATTTGAACAGCTTAACCCAGTGATATTGCTGAGTTTGCTTTCAGTGTTCTGTTCCTTTAAATCTTGTAGGGAAAATGGTGGGTACAAAACCTCTTTATGAATTTCTTGAATTTGGAGTTCTTAACATGGAATTTAAGGCCAACTTCCCAGTATTAGTTTATCATTTCAACTTTATCAACTATTATTCTCCTTTTTTTTTTCTTTATATCATTCTCCTCTTCATACCATTTTCTATTATAAATATACCTTGTTACATTTCTTTGTAGGTCTGAATACATTTTGCTGTTAAAATCCTATGTTAGCTCTGACTTAGGCATGTGGGAAAGTTGTGATGACAATGGGTAGCATTGTGGGTAAGAAAGACCAATAGCAGAGAGGCAAGTTTGGGAGTTCAAGCAAGATATCAAGAAAGCTTATTGTAGAGTGGAAATGAGAATAAAGCTGCTAATATTTATTAAGTACTTGCTGTGTATCAAGCACTTTGCATGTCATATGATTTTAATTCTTGTGACAGCATTAAGAGGTAGAAACTATTAACCATTCCTATGTTACTGATGAGGAGAATGAAGCTCAGAGGTTTAGGAACTCATCCAGAACCACTCAGTTTATGGAGCTGGGATCTGAACTTGGGAAATCTGACTTCAGTCTATTCTGTTAACCACTGTCCTATATGAGGAGAAGTGAAATTAATGGAAAACAGGCTAAAGATAGAAAAAATGTTGCAGAGTTATAATCCCTCGCGTTTCTAAATGACTGAATTTGGGGTACGTGGGAAATAGTTGAAATAAAAAGGTAATATATAAAAGGATGAGGTCACCTGAGGTTTTAAGTAGGATGAGGTTACCTGATGTTTTGAGACTTAGTGACTGGGAGGATGAATCACTGTGCCATTGGCAGAGATAGAGAAAGCAGCACGTTGTAATGGGAAGTCAGCTTTGTTTTGGAGCCTTGAATATGATGCATTTTGACCAAATATCTAATCTGAGAAACTTAATGATGTCGATAGCTAAAAAATGTAGGTATATAGTATAGTTGGGAAGTTGAGGCTAGAAATAATATGCACAGAGTCTTCTGTGCATCAAATGCAACTGAAATTGTAGTAGATGTGAGGATGCCAGAATTTAGGGTAGTGAATACTTAACAATGTTTTCGGGGGAGCCCTGGGGAGAAAGGAGGCAGAATTAGAAGTGGTCAGAGACTTAGGAAGGGAATTAAGAAAGTTTAATAATACTGAGGCCCTGGAAGGAAAAATTTCAAGGGGGTGGTCTTTTTAACAGTGTCAAACACTACAGGGTTTTATTTTATTTTTATTTTTTTAGAAGATTTTTTTTTTTTTTTTTAAGTAATCTCTACACCCAACGTGTTGTCACACTGTCAACCCTAAGATCAAGAGTTGCATGCTCTTCTGATTGAGCCAGCCAGGCCCCCCTACAGGTGTTTAAACCATGCCACTCTTTTAAGAATTTATGCTCTAGTAAGGGAGATGTGATACATGTGTAACTATAGTAGAGTTCAGGAAATGTATAAGAGCCAAGTGACTGGGACGTGACATGCAGAGGGAGGGAGAAGTAGCAGATGGAGAGAGGACACTCTCAGCCTCAGTGAACTGAGAAGGAAGACCTCTGAAGTGGAGGTGGTAGTTAGATGACCCTGAAGGGAGTCCAGCTGAATGGGAAGTAGGCATTGTAGGCGGAGGAGATAGTATGTGTGCGGGCATGGAGTTTTGAAACCAAGGTAGTGTTAGTGGAACAATAGACCAGTAGGTTTAAAGGAGGCTTATGTAATGAAATAGTGGGGGATCCAGCTTGAAAGGTAAATTGGAACACTGTTGTTTGAAGAGCCAGTTTAAGGAATTTGGCAATTATTTTGTAGATAAATTACTCTAAGCACATTGGATTTTTTTTAAAAACCTGCTATGATGAATTTATTGAACACATACTTTGTGCTAAGTACAGTTTTGAACATTTTTTAATTGTCAGGCTTTTTTAATTCCAAGAACATCCTATTAAAGTGGATACCATTTTATTTCTTCCATTGTAACTCTAAAGCAAGATTTCCAACCACAGAACAATTGGCTGGCCAATTTGTTGTGGAGGGCCATGCTCTACATTGTAGGATTTTGGCAGCATCCCTGGCCTCTACTCACTAGCTGACAGTGTTCTCCACCCTCACTTCCACTCCAGCTGTGACAATCAAGAATGTCTCTGGACCTTGCCTCTGTCTCCTGGGGGGCAAAATGACCTCAGCTTGAGAACCATTGCTCTGAAGATTATAAGATTCACCTGCAATTTTAAAAAGGTTTTTGTACATTAAAGTCCAAGTTGATTTTAAGAACACATTCTGATTTCAGATGTCTTCAAATGGAAGATAAGAATTCAGGAAATTGGGTAGTTTGCTCTTTTTGTTAATGAGGAAACAGAGGGTTTAAATAACTTGGCTTTATCATCCAGCTTGTGATTATAAGTGGTGGAACCACAATTGGAGTCTAATCCTTTATGATACTAAAATTTGTATTTTAACCTTTATATTATATGCTTTCTGTAGTTCATTACAGTTATAGTATAGTTAAGAACACATGGAAACCTTTCAAATATAAGTCTTAAATTTGTTTTGCAGAATTTGAAAGTATATTAAATCTTTCTTTTATTTGATAAATTAGTACAGGGATAGAAAATATATTTAACCTTGGTGTGTCATTTCAGAGTCTCCCCCCATCCCCAGCGAATCTAGTTTTCCATGTAGACTAGCTATTGGACCTTTGTGATAGGTAGATTACAAATACTAATACTTAAATAATTACACATTTATTAATAGTGACAGGCTTGGTGCTTTAGCTCAGATAACAGTTGTTTTCATTTATGACACTTAGCACTTTCCATTCTAAGCTTTGCACAGTTTTCCCTTTTTAAATGTTGACTCTTCATCAATATAATATTTTAGATTTAAGTCCTATGCAGTAGTATCTTTCCAGTTCTCCTATTACTATTTGCTTCTTTTTATTTTCTGGGGCATTTTCTTGAAGTACTCTTCATTCCCCTACTTGCTGAAGAGTTGTGATAATAAACATTTATACACTGCTTTGAGTTCTGTAGAAGAAAAATAAATTGCAGAGTGTTAGAATTCAGTCTCACACTTTGACCACCTTTAGATATTCTGTTTACCTTTGTAGAATGGGGTTATGTTTCTTACAATAATTTCAAAATATTTTTCACTACAAACTAGACAACATAAGACAGAGACTAGGCATATAGTAATAGAGAGGCCACTGAGCTCTGTCTGTAATCCTTACAGCTGTACTCTGCTGTGTTATGCCTAGTAAGGTTTATGAAGTATCTCTGTCCTATTTTCTTTAGATAAAGAGATGGAATTTCAGTTAATAGAAATATCCTTTAGTCTCCCTGCTCCATATTTCACAAACCTAGGCTCCTGGGAATGTATGTGTTTGATCTTCAAAAGTTATTTTGAATGTGCTCTTTCCTTCACACCATTTTCTGTCTCTAAAGTAAGAATTGTATGCAGATTCTAAGTACTTCAGGCTCTTGGAATAAAAGACATTTGATAAAACTTTTAAAATATTTTAAAAGACATTTGTCCTTAACAAATGTTAAGTTTCAAAGTACAGTTGACCCGTGAACAACATGAATTTGAACTGCATGGATCCATGTATACACTTTTTTTTTCCCCAAGAAATATATTGAATCATTTTTTTGAAGTATATGATCATTTGAAAAAGCTTGTAGATGAACCGTGTAGCCTGGAAGTGGTGAAAAAAATTAAGGAAAGTTAGGTATTATTGTGAGAATACAGTATATAATAAATATAACATGCAAAATGTGTTATCAACTGTCTATGTTATCAGTAAGGCGTCGGGTTGACAGTAGACTATTAAGAGTCAGGTTTTTGGGGAGGCAGAAGTTATATGCGGGTTTTTGACTGCTTGGGGGCATGGAGTTGGCACTCCTAACCCCCTGGTTTGTTTGATAGTCAACTGTAGATTGCTTTATTTTTTTCTGCTGGCATTTCCTACTACTCTCAAGATTCTCTTTTTCAGCTGTCTTCTTGTTTTCCCTTCTCTTTTTTGATGATATTCTAATAAAGGAATTGCTGACCTTGTTAATTTTTCTCTAATTCATAGTTTTGTAGAACTTTGTAATGTAACAAATTTTGAAACAGCAGAAATAATTCTTTTTCTAGCGACCTCCTTTTTTTTAAGTAGATACTAGAAATTTTGATTATAAGATCTTGAAAACTTACTTTTTGACACAAAAATATTTTTTGAAGAGGTGAGACAGGCACAGATTGAAAACTCAAAAGGTATAAGAGAATTGATCTAGGAAAAATCTTCTTATCTGGACCCAGAGCTACTCAGTTTGTTTTAAGTTAGGTGACATCATCAGAAACCTGTTTTTTAAAAGAGCTCTTGGAGTACATTAAAAATGATTAAATTTGGTGGCGGGGGGATCTGGGTGACTCAGTTGGTGAAACATCTGACTCTTGGTTTTGGCTCAGGGTTGTGAGATGAGATCAAATGTAAGATTCTCTCTGTCCTTCTTTGTCTGCTCCCCCTACCCCCAACACTGTCTCTCTCAACCTTTTTTTTAAAGATTTTATTCATTTGTCATAGCGGGGGAGAGAGAGAGAAAGCACAAGCAGGGGGAGTGGCAGGCAGAGGGAGATGCAGACTTCCTGCCCAGCAAGGAGCCCGAGGCAGTGTGGGACTGGGATCATAACCTGAGCTGAAGGCAGATGCTCAAACCGACTGAGCTAGGCAGGCAGCCTTCTCTTTCTAAACTCTTAAAAAAAAATTAAAAAGGGGGGTGCCTGGGTGGCTCAGTCAGTTGAGTGTCTGCCTTCGGCTCGGGTCATGATCTCAGTATCCAGGATCGAGCCCCACATCAGGCTCCCTGCTCACCGGAGAGCCTGCTTCTCCCTCTCCCTCTGCCTGCCACTATGCCTACTTGTGCTGTCTATCTCTCTGTCAAATAAATAAATAAAATCCTTTAAAAAAATTAAAAAGGTAAATTGTATGTTATGTATATTTTACCACATTAAAAAAAAAAAAGTATTTCTTGGAAGTAGAAAATGTACTGGAGGGAGACCAAGAGTTACAAAGAAGGAAATATTTAGGAAGCTATAGTCCAGGTGGGAGATGGTAACACCTTGAATTTGGATGGTGGCAGTGGATATGGAAAAAGGGGATGAATGTAAATGTTCAGACTTGGTAACTGATTGGACATGTGGAAGCAAAGATGAGAGTGGGGGAGTGTTGACATTGCTTCTGTTTACTGAGAAAGGGCACAGTAGAAGAGAGCCATGTGGAAGAGAGTTGTGTATATGGAAGAGAGTTATGTGTATGTATGTGGGAGAGGACAGCATTGAATTTGAGGAATATCTAAAATGGTGGTGTGTGCATTAGTCCCTTGAAAATTCATATGTCGAATTTAGAAGACCTCTGGGATGATACACATAAGTGGTTATAAAAAAAAGTGAGTAACTGACAGTCACTTTGAGGGAAGGTATGGAGGAGAGAGAAGGGGACCCAAGACAGGAGAACTATCAAAGGAGCCAGACTGAGAGAAGCCAGAGAGGACAAAAGCAAGCCAGGCAAGTGTAGAATCTCAAGCACAGGGAAGAGAACATTGAGATGGAGGAGAATAAGGTATAGCTGAGCAGGAAGTCTCATAATAAAACTTTCAGATTTAGCAATGATGAAATTATTGTTGACGTGGCTGAGAACATATTGAGGGGAATGTAGAGGCAGAACCATGACCAGAGTAGGTTGAGAGTTAATGGAAGACCATGTCAAAGTATCTTCACTTGTAGTAGCAGAAAATCCCTCTCAAATTGGCTTATAGTACAGAGGATTTATTGGCTTACATAACTGAAAAAGTTCTGAGGCAGGATGAGCTGTTGATCTGATTTGATCAAGGATCCAGTTCTATTTCTTAGTGATTCCCTAGCTCTGCCCTTCTTGTGTGAGTTTCATTCTCCCACGGTCCTCTCTCTGTGGAAGCAAATGGCTGTGGTAGGTGTAGGCCTCACATCCACATATCACAGTATTCAGAGCTCTTTCCTAATCACTGAATGGACGTTCTGTATTCTCTTTTTTCTTTCTCTTTAGAAGATACCAAATATGTGCAGTGACAATAAACTTTTATGTACTCTTTATCCAACCCCCATGACCATCAACTCATAGCCAATCTTGATTTATCAGTTACACTGATTTTTTTCTAGCCACACTGACTATTTGAAACAAATCCCAGACATTGTATCATTTCATCTATAAATATATTAGTTTATATCTTCAAAGTCAGGAACTCTTTTTTAAAACATAACCACGGTACTGCCATCATCACAGCACTGTCTGTCACAGCACTCTGTATCATCAGTGTTAGGATTTCTCGGATTGTCACATGAATCTTTGTTTTTATTTATTTATTTTGTTTTATAGTTCACTTGTTCCAGTCAGTATCCAAATAAGGGTCATATTTTATAATTGGTTGATAAATCTAAGTGTGTTTTTTGTTTTTTGTGTTTTTTTAAATATATAGGCTTCTCCTACATCTCATTTTGTCTTGCTTGCCTTTATTTACTGGAGAGAGTATTTACAGAGTGTCCTTTAAAATTTCCTGTAGTCTGGATCTCTCTGGTATTATTTAGTAGGTTTCTTATAAATTGGCAGTTAAGTCTATAGGATTGTACAGATTGAAGTTTATTTATTTCTTTTTTGGCATACTTCACACGTGGTACATATTTCTACCAGGAGGCCCTTAATGTCTAGTTAACTCTCTGACTGTCATGATTTCATTTATTAGCTGGAAAGCTCCTTTAAAAAGAAACTTTTCTTGGGGCACCTGGTGGCTCAGTGGTTAAACCTCTGCCTTCGGCTCAGGTCATGGTCTCAGGGTCGTGGGATCGAGCCCGGCATCAGGGCTCTCTGCTCAGCAGGGAGCCTGCTTACCTTCCTCTCTCTCTCTGCCTGCCTCTCTGCCTACTTGTGATCTCTGTCTGTCAAATAAATAAAATCTTAAAAAAAAAAAAAGAAAAGAAACTTTTCTTTGTCAAGTATATGGTTATTCTATGTGGGAAATTACCTTAATGAATGGTAGCCTTCAAGTATACTACCAGGCAAACTACTCCAGAGGTCACAGAAAAAGAAGGGCTCACATATAAAAGGGCTCATATGATTTAAAATGCTTAAATCATATGGTTTGTTAAATCAATTTACAGTGAGAAGCAAGGAGAAAAAGATGAGGTAAGTTAACATATTTAAGATAGAACGCAAGCAGGGAGAAAGAACTGTGCTCCCTGAATCCTGCAGTGTACAGTGTTTTTATGTCCATCTCTTTCTGCTACATTAGCCTTCCCTAATGATGATGGTATGGTCACAAGGACTGGAGTTGAAGTTTGAACAAGGAGGCCCATAGTGACACATAGGCCAGTGATACACACTTGTATCAGAGAGACATCAGGAACAAGCATGTCTGCCACAGCTGTAGCTTACCCATAAGCCTGATGAATAGCAATGGGTTTTGTGTTGCTTGGTCAGGGGACAGATAGGCCAGAATGGGTGTCACCAGTGGGTGGCCACATTAAGGTCTCAACAGATATTAAGTATTCATGTATATTTAATGTTCACTGCCTCTTGTTTGTTTAGTCTCATACATATTCAATATGTCATGGATATTAAGTGCCTCATGAATATTAGGTATCTTTTGGGTTTTTTTTTCATTCCTTTATGTTTAACATACACATTAACCACTTCCTTTTATTTAACACATTCTTTGGATTCTGTGTTTAACAAACTTCTTGCTTACTAGTGCTTATCTATACTTTCACCTATATTTTAAAAACCACAAACTTACTCTTTTATAATTGAATAGAATAGAAAGTAACAGTACATTACACTGAGATACAAGGAAGGAAGGACAAATAGTATGTTCTTCCTTTCATTGGGGATGGGAATTGCACGAAACTGAGTGGATCACTGGCCCCCCAGAAACTGAAAGGGTAAAGAATGGGGAGAAAACCATTCTCAGTAGTGACCAGAATGTACAAAGGCAAAGGTTCTGTATTGAAAGGGTGTGTGATTGTTAGGAACTGAATGTGGCTAGCAGGGATGCCTAATACAAAGTGGTGGGTAGGGACAGGATTACTTCCTCCTTCTAAGGTCTGAGGGAGGATTTTAATCAATTTTTTAAAAAGGATTTATTAGATGGGCGCCTGGGTGGCTCAGTGGTTAAGCTGCTGCCTTCGGCTCAGGTCATGATCTCAGGGTCCTGGGATCGAGTCCCGCATCGGGCTCTCTGCTCAGCAGGGAGCCTGCTTCCTCCTCTCTCTCTCTGCCTGCCTCTCTGCCTACTTGTGATTTCTCTCTGTCAAATAAATAAATAAAATCTTAAAAAAAAAAAAAAAGGATTTATTAGAGGGAGAATGCAGAAGCAGGGGAGGGGCAGTGGCACAGGCAAAGGCAGAGGCAGAGGGAGAAGCAGACCCCGGCTGAGCTGGGAACCTGACTTGGAGCTCGATCCCAGGACCCTAGGATCATGACCTGAGCTAAAGGCAGGCACTTAACCAGCTGAGCCACCCAGGTGCCCTGAGGATTTTAATCCCTGAAGGTGCTGAAGGTCATTGAAAACCCAAAGGTTCCATGGTGGTGTGTAACATCAAATTTGCTATGGCAAATAAGCAAATTCTGGCTGTAGGAGAGTATGGTTTGAAATAGGGACAGGAGTGGATGTGTGAAGGCGATGAGGAGTAAATAAGGTAATTCACATGAGAAGCACCGATAGCCTGGACCCCAGGAGATGTGAGTTGACACTGTGGGAAGGGGATGGATTTTATCTGGGGGCTGAGTAGGAAGGAGGCATTACTGATGACTGCTAGGTTTCTGGCTTGTGCAACTAGATGGATAGTGGTATCGTTCATCGATGTGGGGAATGCTGGAAGATGGTCGGGTTTAAGGAAAAAGACTGATTTGGGACATTTTGAGGTTTCATAACTTTCAGTGTAATTTCAAATATGTAACAGTAGTACAAAGAACTTCCGAGTACCCTTTAGCCAGATTTACCAATTGTTAACAATTTGTCCCATTTATCATTTTCTTTTTCTCACTCTCCCACATAAACACGTGTGTATGTATGTATATGTACATGCATATATACATAATATTTTCTGAACTGTTTGAGAATGTATGAGAGACATTGTGTTCCCTACCCCTAAATACTCCAGTCTGTGTCCTAAAATGAAGGATCCGTTTCTTCTATATAATATCAATAAAATTTATAAAAATCAGGAAACTTAACTTTGCTATGATATTATCTAATCCACAGTCCAAATTCCAATTTGCCAATTGTCTTAATGACATTATTGCCTCCCCCACCCCACTCCAAGATCCATTCCAGGATCAATGCATTGCAGTTAGTTGACTTGTCTCTTTAGTCTCCTTAAACTGGAATTGTTCTTTGGTCTGTCTTTGTTGTTCATGATATTGCTACTTTTAAAGATGGAGCACCCTGAGCTGCATGCTGAGGCTGGCCCTCTGGATTCTTCCCTAGGCATTGTCTTAGCTCTTGCCAAACTTCCTTCACTCTGTAGTACAACCAGCCAGTTCTCTGCAGGGGCTGACTGGGCTGCCTCCCCTCTTGTGTTCTTATCCCCTGCTCTGGAGTGTGGGCTCTTATATAGCAGCTGTCCCCTCTATCTTTGGTCCAAATGATTGGGATGACGATGAGATCCTGGGATGGATGCTGGCGCTGAAAGTGTCCCAACAAGAATATCCAGACACTATGAAGAAAAACAAAGCGCACAGAGACCTACCTGCTCCCAGACAAGGATTGTTGGCAATCCAGACACTGGAGACCATTTCCTAGCCCACTCCTCCTCCTGCCATCTTTCGCTTTCTTTTTTCTTGTCCTTTTCCTTTCCCTTTCTTCCCTTCCTTGGCATCTGACCCACCCTTGCACCCCCTCTCATCACTGCTACAATCACCACCTGTTTCCACCAACAGACATACCCTTGTCACCCCCTTATAGAGCTCCATACCTGCATTGCTCAGGGATTTGGGCAAGAGTGCCTGGGAGGCACCTAGAGACAAAACAGTTGGCATCTAGGCAGCCACAGAGGAGAGATGTTTAGCCAGAGAGGATTTCCTTACCCTCCATTCTTCCTAAGATTGAACAGCTTGACATCTTCCCTAATATATAATGATGTTAGGGAGGTTGGTGGGGCAGAGGGAGAGGAAAGAAGTAGGAAATTTCTCCTCTTAATGCTCCATAAGGTATGAGCCCACAATTTGATTTTTTCTTTCATTAAAATTTTTGTCTTACAGGGGCAGCTGGGTGGCTCAGATGGTTAAGGGTCTGCCTTTGGCTCAGGTCATGATCTTCAGATCCTGGGATCAAGCTCCAAGTCAGGTTCCCAGCTCAGCCGGGGTCTGCTTCTCCCTCTGCCTCTGCCTTTGCCTGTGCTTTCTGTCTCTGTATCTCTCTCAAATGAATAAAAAAAAAAATTAAAGTTTTTGTTTTATAAATACAGTAGACCAGTTATTTTATAGAATGTCAATTTGGATTTGTCTAAAGAGTCTTCTGGATTAAAGTTAGGCAGATCTGGCAGAATTACCTCAGAAGAGATGCTATATCCTCAGTAAATTGTATCAGGAGACAGATAATGTTTGTTTTGGTATTGGTGATGTTACCTTTGATCAGTTGGTTAAAGTGGTATCTGCCATGTTTCTGCACCATAAAATTATTCCATTTTGAGTTGATAATTTATGGGGAGAAGAATTGAAATGTCCTGTTCGTCGAACTTTTATCTGCCATTTTAGCATACAGTAATGATTCTTGCTTGTCAGTTATTACTATTGATTATTACTATTTTTTCCCATTTATTAATTGACGTTCTACAATAAGAAATAGGTTTTTCTTTTGCTACTTTTTCATTTATATCAGGATGGAGTCATTGATTCTTGTTAATTCAGTGGGTTATAATCCTTTATTATCATTATGTATTTTGATGTTCATATTGTCCCAGATTTGGCCAGTGGAATTGCCTTTCCTCTGGATCCTGTGTCCTCTTGACATGTCCCCATCTTTTGGTGGCATTTTCTTTCTTTTTGGCACATGTGCACAAACCTCTCCCCCCCCCCCCCCCCGCGCCCCATACATACAAAGACATTCTTAGCTCCTCTTGTACTTTGTCTTCTCCAGCTCTGGAAATCGCTGTTTCTTTCCTTGGTTTCTTTGAGAAACCAAGATATAGATGCTAGGTTTATTCCTTCTGGGGGTTCACAGACAGAGCTAGGGAAGACACACATAACATAAAGTACATCTATTTCTTTCTCTATATAGACAGATATAAAACACCATGTGTTCATAATGATGCTTTGCATTTTAGTCCAACACCAGAGTTCATTCTAGTCTTTCTAATTCATTTCTAGTCCCTTCCTATATTTGTAACTCCCCTTGTCAGTGAAAAGCTTGGCACGCATTTTGAATTTGGGGTTTCTTTGTGACATCCAAGTGAAGAGTTGAGTAGGCTAGCTGGCTTACAAGGATCTGGGACTCAGAAGAGGTGCTTTAGTCTCATAGGGTAGTGGGAGGAGTGGAGGAGATAATTTAAGCTCAGGAATGCTGAACAGCACTTAATACATCATTTTGTAAGTGGAAGGGTAGAGGGAGTTCACTTTTAATTGGCATCTCATTTGAAAGCAAAGCCCTATGGTTAGGTACTTTATGTTGTTTTAGTAAACATTTGAGTACCTGCTATGTTCCAGGCACTGTTGTAGGTGCCAATGACACAGGATGGAGAACTATCCTCCTCTCCTTGAGGTTACATTGTAGTGGAAAGAGGCAGATATAAACATACATATTATAGAGTAGTATTAACTGTTACAGAGAGGATTAAAATAAGATTACTGAATGGGTGGTCAGGGAAGGTATATCTAAGGAGGTAATGTTTAGCTGAGATCAGAATGGAATGAGCTATATACGTGAAGGTTAGAGGGAGGAACATTAGAAGCAGAAGGAAGAGCTGGTGTACAGGCCAAAAGGCACAAGCTAGGCATGCTGTAGCAACAGAAAGACTTGGATGTCTGGAGCATAGTGGGCCATTGTGGGAGGGGAGATGGGGTAGAAGAAGGAGGAGGCTGAGTCATATCTGCAGAATATGGAGAAACTTGAACTCAGAGAAATTAATTACTCAAAATCCTGTAGCAGGTAACTGGTAAAATTCAAACTCCTCTTTTTAAATCCAAAGCCCGTACTTTCAAAAAGCCCCAGTTTTCCCCACTATATCGTGCTGCCTCCTAAAGGTAGTGAATGTAGGTTAACTGAAAAGAGGTTTGGTTTTGAAGGTTTTACTTCTTTGCAGAAGAGTGGCCTAGGGAGATAACTAGGGAGGTAAGTATGTATGTATGTATGTATTTTAAGATTTTATTTATTTATTTGACACAGAGAGTGAGAGAGATCACAAGTAGGCATAGCAGCAGGCAGAGAGAAGGGGGAAGCAGGCTCCCTGCTGAGCAGAGAGCCTGATGCAGGGCTTGATCTCAGGACCCTGAGATTATGACCTGCGCCGAAGGCAGAGGCTTAACCCACTGAGCCACCCAGGCGCCCCTAAAGTTTTTAAAGATAGGTGCAAGGAATAAATTTTGATGACTAGCACAGAATCTGGGAGTTCAGGGGAGGTTTGAAATATTAGAGTCCTTTTAGGACAGGGCTAAAAAAAATTTTTTTTTAAAAAATAAACTAAAGTTTGTTGCGGGAGAAGGGGGTGGGATGATGGGGTGGCTGGGTGATGGACATTGGGGAGCATATGTGCTATGGTGAGCGCTGTGAATTGTGTAAGACTGATGAATCACAGACCTGTATCCCTGAAATAAATAATACATTATATGTTAATTAAAAAAATAAAAACATTTTCATTCATTTATTAGCTATGTATTGAGTGTTTACCATGTACTAGGCATTAAGATAGGAATTGGGAATTTATATCCTGGTGAATAAGACAGACATGGTCCTTGCCCTTTGGTCATGTATAAGGATACATCTTTGTCAACAGTGGGTTTTAAAAAGTATTTCCGTTTTCAGAGATAAAAAATGACTCCTAACTTTCTCTGATACTGGTACTATTGTTTTTTTTCCATGTTATTGACCATTTCATGTCTTGGTTAATTTCAAGTTCAAGATTTATGTCTTATTTTCAGTTGGAATTTTTCAAACTCACTAGTTCTTTCTCAGTAATTATTTTAGAGATATATTTTTAGATTTAGAAAATAAGGCAGTGTTCTCATGACCAAGCATGGTGATATTTCTGAAATGCATTCACCTCTTACCTCTCTACCCTTCATTGTTTTAAAGAAATGTATATCATTTGCTGGTATATGTATGCAACTACTAACTAACCCATCTTTATAGAAAATTGCCTTGAGCAATTCACTGTCTACTCCCTTTACTTGTACTTCAAGCATTTCAGGTGATTGTTAATTTCAAAACTTAGATCTAGTCAGGATTTATAATAACATGATTAAGATAGGTTCTGCTTAAGTCCTGGTACACAAGAAAAACTTGTCTCTTATCCTTTGCAATTTTAGGAGTGGAGTTTCACTCATCCATTCCTTACGCGTTAATTTCTTAACTTTTGTGTTCTGGAGGTGAGGGAGAGGGTGAAACCTCTTATCTTTGATTTTTGTCTGTTTTCTAAAATGCTCTTACAGCTTTCATTTTGTTTCACAATGTGATACAATTTCAAACTTAAAAGAGTTTTGGATAGTTGGCAAAATGAAGTCTTGTTTTAAGCCATGTTTAGTGCTTGAAGACTTGTTTTTGAAAGTGACCTATTTTGTAATACTTACTCTGCAGTTTTGCATTCTTTAGGGGGTGGAAAAATCTGTTTTAGGCCCTCTTTTTTGGTCATATTTGTGAAACATTCTTTGGCTTGTTATGGTTCCTTTCCTTTCCTTTTTTTTTTTTTTTTTTTTTTGCTTTCTGCTTTAGGATCTTTTTAAAACGTGCACTTTCATATCTTTTGTAGGTATGCCATAATAAAATGGAAATAGCCCCTCAGCTGTATGTCTTCCACCTTCTAACCTAGTGATCCTGGCAAACCATTGTTACTTTTTAAGATATTTAGCAGGTGATTTTGAGCTAAGGCTCTGCATTTATCAAATATGTGCCCTTGGCAAGATAGCCTTTCTTAGGTTCCTTATCTTTAAAATGCGGGCAAGAGAATTGTTAATATTGAATGATAGAAGGCATGTTTAGGACAGTGTCTTGACACATAAATGTCCTTTGTAAGTATTAGTATATTCCTAATTCCTAATATATATTTGTATTTTGTCTGATTGTCTAACACTTTTACCAAGCTGTTAAAAAGATCAGTGTGAGAATGGATATAAAAGCAATAAATGAATGTTAGGTGGATGTACAGGTATGGGAGAGAAGTTTGTAATCCTGGAAATTAGCAGTCACTTTTCTTTGCATGGCTTATGTTCAGATACCAAGTTACCTGTATTAGTCATTTTTTTATTGTTACAGGAAATTAAACTCCATTAGGCCTATATCTTATAATAATTATCTTAAAATTAAATAATTTCTCTTTTAGAGTTCTACTAAATAACTTCTATATAGTTCCTATGATACTAAATTTAATTTACCAACACTGTATTCTGTAGTTTATACCTGGGGTGAGGCAGCTGTTAAGTTTAAGGCTGGCTCACTATTGGTTAAGGTAGCTATGAAGGAGGAAAAGTGTTTTTAATTATTAAATGAGGATGATATTTTTAGATTTCACCAGAATCCCAAATTGATATATCTACTCTTGACCTCTTTCCAGAGTCCTATATCCCCAGCTGCTTTTTGGATATTTTTGCTGTCATTTTAAATCAGCATTTCTAAAACTGAGTTTATGATCTTGCTTCCAGAATTAGTGCTTCCTCTGATTTTCTTTTTTCTATTAATGTTATCACTGTTTCCCAGGTAACCCAGGCCCAACGGTCTTTGCCATCTTCACCCCCTCCCTTTGCTTTATTCCTGGGTATTTTTGGGTTTGTATTAAGTAATTCTTTATGTCTTTTACTTCTTGGTTTTCACACTTCATTTCCTTACCTATATAGTCTATGTCTGATTTTCACCACTGTCAGTATTGAAGATCAGATTAATTATCCCCAAACATCATTCTATTTTTTTTTTTTTAATTTTATTTGTTAGAGAGAGCGAGTGAGAATTTGAGCAGGGAGAAGAACGGAGGGAGAAGCAGACTCCCCTCTGAATGATGAGCCTGACGTGGGGCTCCATCCCAGGACCCTGAGGTCATGACCTGAGCCAAAGTCAGGTGTTCAACCAACTGAGCCACCCAGGCGACTCCCCCCAACATCATTCTTAATGTGTCACTCTTCTCCTTTTAAACAGTAAGCATTTCCTTGCTACTGTATAAAGCCTGCATCTTTAAAAGAGATACTACTTTTGTCTTATCCCTTGCCTCCCATTCCAGCTTTACTGCTTACTCTTACATGAACCCTTTCTTCCACCCAGATTATTGAATTTGATGTCTCTTCACATCTTCTCTTTCTCTCCCTGGCTCTCCCCTTCTGTTTAGATACTCTTTATTTTTTATTTTTTTAGCTAAATAAATTCTGCCTATTCTTCTATCCTTTTTCTTAACATAGAAGTCATCTCAGCCCACTGTGATGCTGCTTGCTTTGACTTTTAAGCACTTAACAGTTCATTTAGAACGATTGTTCATTTAGCAATTATTTTCTTTCATTTGATGCCTACTCATTCATTGTTTCTGAATTGCTTAACTTCATTTGTCTGTCTAGTCTTCTTGTAGATTATTGACTTCTTGAAGGTGGGAATTATTTCTAACTCCTTGAATTTCTCCAGAACCATGATGGTATATAAAATGATCAATGTAATCATTATTATAATAATGTTTGATGAAAAAATATTTTTTAAAGATATATTTATTTATTTTAGAAAGAGGGCGCGTGTATGCATGTATGTGGGAGTAGGGGCAGAGGGAGAAAATCTTTGAGCAGACTCCCCACTGAGGTGGGGCTCAGTCTCATGAGCCATGAGGTCTTGACCTGAGTCAAAACCAAAAGTCAGTTAACCCGCTGAGCCAACCAGGCACTTCTGGTGAAAATATTTTTCTAAATAATAAAAGCTCTTTAACTTTAGGGTGAGGGGCTCCTGGGTGGCTCAGTGGGATAAAGCCTCTGCCTTCGGCTCAGGTCATGATCCCAGGGTCCTGGGATTGAGCCCCATATCGGGCTCTCTGGTCAGCAGGGAGCCTGCTTCCACCTCTCTCTCTCTCTCTCTCTGCCTACTTGTGATTTCTGTCTGTCAAATAAATAAATAAAAATCTAAAAAAAAAAAAAAAAAAAAAAAACCAAAACTTTAGGGTGAGAATTGCTGAGGAGTATATTAATATTTTGTGAATATATTTTTAAAATGATCACTTTGATTAGTCCTGTGACTTATTTTGAGCTTGTATTAAAGCTGTCTATTCAGAAGATTCTTAATACCAGTGATTGGGGTTGTCTGGCTTTGAAACCTCACTTTTCAAAGAGAAGGCAGGCAAGGGACTGGCTAGGTGTCACGCCAGAGCTATCAGGTCCTGTGGTTGTAGCTCCACGGTAGCTTGTAACTTAGATGCTTGCCTTTCCTTTTGGAAGAGAAACCTCATTCTTACATTGGCTTTGGTTAAGAGCACAGAGTCCAGCTAAGGAGTGGGAGGAAGAGGAAGACATTCAAGGTAGAGAACAAGAAAACTTGTAAAACAGTGAGAAGTGTTTTGTTTGTTGCTTTTTTGGTAATCTGGCTGCCATCAGATATAAAAGCAGCTCCTAACAGTGTTTTAGAAGTAGACCTTGAGAGAGTAGGGCTTGACATTGTTCAAGGGAAATCGCTGGCAGAAAAGAAACTCAGAAGAATTTGTTTTCTTTCACATGGCCCATTTATATATTCTCCTTTCTGTATCTCCATTTCTGTGTCCGTTGGATGTACTGGAGGGCTTGTTGGGGTAGGATGGTGAGTGGTAAGGTGAAGGTAGTAGTGATTTATAGGTGAAGGGATTTTTAAGAGTAGTTCTCCCCTAAACTATAGCTGTCATGGTCTGTAAATACCTTCAGCAGGCTAAGCAAGAAGGGCAAGAGACCAGAGACCCTGAGACAGAGGGACACACTAAGTTAAGCAGTTTTTGTTTTGCAAGTGCTTAGCTGCACAACTTTGGGCAAATGATCTTATGCTGCCATTTGGCAAGGGTTTGCATTCTCCCTACAGTATCTGTTATAGTGCATTTTCTGGTTGACTACTTGAATGTGAGGGCATTCATTGAAATTAGTTTTTAGGAATCTTTCGCACATTCTGTGCATTTGAGTATGCATGTGAGAAAACTTTCCTCAGAGGCACTGGACTTAGAAAACTTTTCTCTTTGTTTCCTTTGTAGTCCCTTTTTAGATTATACTTGGAACAATATCTTCTGTAAAGGAGATTTCTATCTCCTTTATTCTAGATTATTTGCCAAGCTCTAATAAATTATCTTTTTAGCTAAAGGGTTATTGTTATTTTTAAAAGGAATCCTCTGTGACATAATAATTATTAAATAAATTGTGTTTCTTTTATAAACATACCCTAAGAATTTTTTTCATCTTAATCTTTATAGAAAATGTGCCAGAGGAACTTCGAGAACCGTTTTACACTGATCAGTATGATCAGGAACACATCAAACCTCCTGTTGTTAATTTGCTTCTATCAGCTGAACTATATTGTCGTGCTGGGAGTCTCATTCTCAAGAGTGATGCTGCAAAACCTCTTTTGGGCCATGATGCTGTAATCCAGGCTTTAGCACAGAAAGGTCTTTATGTCACTGACCAAGAAAAACTGGTAACTGAACGAGATCTCCACAAGAAACCCATACAGATGGTGAGTCTTTATTTATTCAGCAGTACTTTGTTTGAAGTGCATACCTTTGAGTGTGAATTGTATTATAAAACGGAGGGAAATATGTTTTGAAATTGGATTGTCATCTCTGCCTAGAGTTTAAAGACTGTCATTTTCTTATAAACCTCGTTTCCATGTGAAGGAAGATTTTCATAAACTATTTTGGAATGCTTGGTGCCATTCTAATACCCAGGAAAAATAATTACATTCTTTCTAGCTCCTTTGAAATGATTTTTACTTAATTTAAAAATTTATTTTTTCTGTCATAGAGACTATCTAGAAGAGACAGGAAGTGTATCCTTGATTTTATCCTCATTAGGAAAAAGATTTGTGTTCATTTACATACTAGAATGACCTCTTGGTAAATTTCTGCATATCATATGTTTTAGTTTATTTAATAACTATTAGTCCATTCTTGTGAATGAAGGGCTCTAAGTTGTGATAAGCATTCAGGAGCTTTGTCCTTATAATCTCTGGAGATAAGTCCAAGGTTTAGGTTCATCGTATACTACTTCATTCTGATGTACTACTTTAGCTTAAGTTCACATTAAGTTCACAAAATGCTGAACATCATCAAGAATGGTATTAGAAGGAAAGAATGATTTGCACATTTGATTAAATCATGCTCTTACATGAGACTAGTTGTAGAAGGGGAGAGATATATATAGAAGAATGTATTTAGAAATATACGAAATCATAAAGTTGAAGAAGGATGAATGAAAATTATTTTACCAAATCTAGTACTAAATGAGGTGATAACCTACTTTCTGCCTATTTTCGTTCTTTAAAAAAAAAACAATTTGTTATGAGAAATAGAGAATAATATCTCAAGAAAAATTTAGTTAATGAATGTATAGATTTATAATAGAATTACTAAAGATAACTAAGAATGTTTATTATCACATAGGAGATTTTCAGCTTTCATTGATGGCTTTAAATTCACCTTATGGTTACCCTCTGATTTTTCTATGTCTGCTTTGGATGCATATCATGTATGTGAATGGTTTGCCCACTGCAGGGGTGAGCAGAATTTTACTTAGGTGTCCTAGCAGTATTTCACATTCAGCCTCTCTAGAATCACTGCACTGTTTGGATGCTGCAGCTATGATTATTTTTGCTTCCATTATTTCAAGGCCAAGTAGATTGTTATAAAGCACATCACTGACTTCATGAATCTTTGTTTGCTTAGTAGCTGCTTTTTCAGATACAGTTAGATCCTTTAGGTAACCTGTTATCTATTTCAGGTCCTCTTTAAGAAGAAACAAACTTCACTTTTTCGGGATTATTTTCCTAGTGCAGTTTGGTGCACGTAAGATAAAATAAAAAGATACTTGTAGAATTAATTTAAAAATGAGGGGTTTGGAAAACAGCTAGTAACATTACTATTGGGTTTCTTTCGCACTATATTTGATCCTGGTGATAGCTGTGAATATATTTAAATTCGGTTGTAGGAAATGGTATTTAAAGACCATGATTTAAGTGATACAGAATTGCTCTTTGTCTGGTTCTGACTTCTTTCTGTGGGTTTTAGAATACTTCATGTGTGACTACCTCATCTTGACCCTCTTCAGTGTCAAATTTATTGACCTGTGCTTTGTCACAGTTTGATTTAAAGCTTCTCAATTGCTGTGAAATTTTGATTGTATGATATTATTAATATTATATTACAGTTTTCAAAAACCTATATGAGAACATTTCTCAGAGTACTGTTAAAAACTTTGTTCCTTAAGAAACTGTTTTGTTTGGTTTTAGAGTAGGAGTAATAAGTTTCACTTTTCTCCTTTGTCTTGCTTTTTGGAAAGTAAAACGGAAAATAGTGTTTAGCACTGAATAGATTGACTTCCAATACCACCCCCTGCTTTCGTCTCTAAATTATTTTAGTACTTTTGGGATCTTTATTTCTGTATGCTGCCTTACAGTCTCTTGGAAAATTCACATGATAGTAACAAAAGTATCAACATAAGTATAAGGTCGGTTTGACTAAGCAGATTTTATTAATTTCGGGGTGGGTTGGGGCTTGGGAGGAATGCCTTTTTTTTTTTTTTTTCTTTTTTTAAATGAGAACACATGTTGGAGAACATATGCTTTTTTATCACAATGCTTTTATAGGCAGATTTTTGGAGAGTATAGGTTTAAAATTTTTCTTCTGTGTTTATATCAGTGGGAAAATATTTTAGACACTGTGTTTTAAAGCCAATTAATAATTATAATGCATTAAAGTTCATCAAGCACATAATCACTATCTGTAGACGTGAGAAGATATTGTAGCCATGATCTGCCTATTAACTATTACAAATATGTGAGTAAAAGACAAATGCAAACAATATACAGTTACAATGCTGAAATGCTTACTGTTCTGAGAACTAAACTTGATGTGTGCTTGAATCAGCATTAAGTGTATGACTGAATAGTTAGCAGAGGAAGAGTTGTGTACATTGAAATCACAGGGGAATATCTTCAACTGAAAGTATGCTGTAGCCCAAATCACATTATCTATTAAATTATTTGTGAAAATAATACTGATATCTAGGATAATCTGAAAATTTAGGGACTTGTGGCAAATGGACTCAGATGCTGAAAAAGATAGCTTAAGCGTACAGAGCAGATTTCAAGCTTCCTTCCATAGCAAAATGAATTTGTATGAGTATTACATTCCGTATCACTAGGTTAGGCTAGGGACTTTGATCAGGATCATAAAATCTTAAATTTCGTAGAATTTTATAGCCAGGAAGAACTTTAGAAATCAGAAACCAGTATGTATAAAACTTTCCAATGAAGAGGAACTTGAGGAACATGAGTACCAGGGAACTTTGAATAGATTCCCATTTCTCTTTTCAGAACTGTGACATTAGTACCTTAGAAGAGGGGTTTGGATATGTATTTTTAAGCAGGCGTTTTGGATGAATTTTGTGATCAAGAAGGTATGAGAAATTTTGTCTGATCCAGTGTCATTTTATATATGTGATACTTATTTAGAGAGGCTAAGTGATTTGCCTAAGGTAGAAGTGTTATACACTAGCAAAACTAAAATTAGAACTTGAATGAACTAGAATTGTTACTTTCTAATTGATAGTGCTATTATCTGTATCAAATTTATGCACTTAAATGTGTCAAGTTATGTTTACTTAGCTGTCTAAACTGTAGTCTGATTACGAATTAAACTCTGGTTGTGAATCAGCTTTCCAACCATGTTTGCATATATGGGAAATAAGAGTTGATGTTTGTAAAAGTCAATTATTTAAGTAAATGTGTATATATGTGTGTGTGTAGGTATGTATGTAGTATGTGTGTTATGAAATAATGAGATTGATTTTCATATGATTGCAAAATAACACTTTAAAATCAAATCTTGTTTTGGGACAATCATTATTATAAAAACAAAAAATTTATTTTGATGCACTTTGTTTTAATGACTACCAAAAAAGATTGAATATCTTGTTTGTTTAATGGAAATTAAAGTGGGCTGTTAGGTCATTTGATAAGTAAGGCATAAAATGTTCTCCCATGAAGGGTCGTTATTACTTTATGGATACTTCTGGATATTCAGAAAATAAAAGCTAAAAAGCTGTTGTACATATGTGTTACTGGCCAGTAAACAGCTTTGTTATAATAGAAAGCCAGTGAAGCTCTGGTTAAAACATAGAAAGATGATGGAGATATTTTTTTACTCTCAAGAAGGATACTCTATGTAAAGAAGAGTTACTTCGTTTTATCACATTTCATGGTCTGCATTAAGCTGACCATTAATGCCTCCCCTTGAATGACATTGAGCTTAGGATCTAGTGAGGAAGAGGCCTGCAGAAAAACACTAATTAGATAACATGAAATAGATGCTTTAAATGTAAGTTTAAGCACAGGGAATAGAGAGGTGTATATAATGATTTCTTCTAGGGAGGGACAGAATGGGACAGAATGACTGAGGTTTCAGTGGATAGGAAAAGGAATGAGATGAGAATGGCAACCAGGTTGAAGGAGTTGTTTGAGTCAAGGTTGAACTGTGAAAGTAGGTTATGTATTACAAGTGACAGTGTTGACTGCATGGAAGCATAGAAGTGAGATGAGGCTAAAAAATAGGTTGGGGTGGGACGCCTGGGTGGCTCAGTTGGTTGGGCAGCTGCCTTTGGCTCAGGTCATGATCCCAGCGTCCTGGGATCGAGTCCCACATCGGGCTCCTTGCTCAGCAGGGAGCCTGCTTCTCCCTCTGCCTCTGCCTGCCATTCTTTCTGCCTGTGCTCGCTCTCTCCCCGTCTCTCTCTCTGATAAATAAATAAAATCTTTAAAAAAAAAATAGGTTGGGGTTAGATCATGAAGAGGCTGTAAACTGAATAAGGATTTTTAAACTTTTTTGTGGGATATAAGATCATGGAATAAGTTTTCATATTATATTCTTTGGTTTTTGGTGATGGTGGTGGTGCTTTGTTGATTTATTCTTTCCCTACCTATAGTAAACAAAACATTGTAAAACACTGTGAAATACTTTGTGAGCTCTTATACTGTCAGCTTAGTGTAAAATACAATATTCTATTCTCAGATTTTTCTGATTTGCTTACATCTATCTTTATACTTACTCATTTCTCAGATTCTCTAGTGGCTCTTTTTATTTAGTTTACTGTGCCAGGCATGGGATTGCACTTTATATATTGTATCTTCCATAATTTAATTCTTAGGACAACCCTAACAGAAAAATATATTGTCTCTGTTCTACAGATGAGGAGCTGAGGCTTTGAGAACCTAAGTTAGATCACAGGGCAATCATAGTAACTAGCGAAGGCAGGATTCAGACCATCTCTATTTTAGCTGTAAGTCCCATGCTCTTGGGGTGTCTTGCTGGCTCAGTTGGTAGAGAATTTGACTTTTTTTTTTTTTAAGATTTTAATTTTTTTATTTGAGAGAGAGCAGGAGAGAGAGGGAGAGAGAGAATCCAAAGCAGACTCTGTGCTGAACTGAGAACCTGACACGGGGCTCAATCCCATAATCCTGAGATCATGACCTGAGCTGAAACCATGATTTGGATGCTTAACTGACTGAGCCACCCAGGAGCCCCACACATGTGACTCTTGATCTTGGGGTTGTAAGTTTGAGCCCCATGTTGGGTGTAGAGATTACTTAAAAATAAAATCTTAAAAAAAAAAAATCCCATGTTCTTAACCACTACATTGTTGTGGGTTTTTTTTGTTTTTGTTTTTTTGTTTTTTGTTTTTGTCTGCGCCTGAGTAATAGGAAGGTAGTTGGAATAGGATAACAGGACTAGGTAATAGGAAAGTGGGAAGTGGAGAGGTAGGAGGAAGTAAAATGGTATGCTACCAGGAAATCTGCCTGGTGGTTTGAAATCTTGGGTAATTTGTCCATGCTACTTTTCAAAGTAATTTACCATTAGTTCTGTCTTGAAGGTTATGTGAATTTCATGTACTGGCAAATAACTGTAAGCTTTGACTTGACTGTTAATAGATGATGAGGCATAGTTATGACAAGCCTTTCTGGGTGGATATGAATTTCTTGATTTTAAGAACGTACAAGGTAATTCCCTTGTTACCATTATCTTTGCTGGATATATGAAAGGTGTTGAGGACAGAGAAGCTGATCTCAGGAACATGTGCTGTTCCTTTTTTCTTTGTCTTCCTTTCTGCCCTGTTTCAACATGTTGGTCTTGTTTGGCAGCTATTCTTATGGATTTCCATGGTGCCATCACCTGTTGGAACTCAGTGAAATTTACTTATGTTTCTAGAAGCTTAAATTTTTTTTTCCCTACTTAAGAAGATTAAAAATTACATGTTAGAGGAAGAGATTTATATAAATGTAAACATTACAATAGTAGTTGAGATACTAATTTCTGGTCACTCTTGTATAATAATGACTTGCAAAGTTACGAGTGGAACTTGTCTGTGAAGAGGGTTTTTTAAATTCATCCATAGTGCTGGATCTCAGTTTTCTCTTTCCCAGTAATCATGTACCTCATTTGGATTCCATTATTTCTAGGTAACATATTATGTACACCTTAGTTAACAATTCACATTATCTTTTGATATTTTACAACCATGTTTATTATGTTTGAGTCAGTGTTAATTTGTAATAATTTATTTAGAACTCCAGGTTTACTGTCTATGGAATAACCTGATGACTGGTGTTTATTTTGCCAGAGGATCTCACAAAAACCCTTTGTATTTATACTAAAACTGAAATCAGTCAGGCCCTTTATTAACTTATTTAGCTTATTTATGGAGCTTCTGCTATGTACTGTGTTTTTTCTACTGCGATTAAAAAGAGTTTCTACCCTTCAGGGTCTTGCTTTCTACTGAGGATTATAGAAAGATGACCAAATTATATATCTTTAAGGTGTACAGAGGCACCAAACTTAGTCCTACTCTTATGCTGAGTTTTGAAGGAATTTACCAGGGAGGCAAAGACGGGCATGTAATGAGGTAGTGTGTATGAACGTATAACAGGATGTTAAAAGGGAGTGTGAGAGCTTCGTTACATGCTTAGGGAAAGACAAAGGAGTTTGGTTGTAGCTTTAGAATTAGGTACATGTTAGGGAACCATGAGAAAAGAGACCAGAGTTAGATGGGGACAGGACATGAATAACCTTTTATGCTATGCCAAGTGTGTACTTTATCCTGAAATGATAGGAGATGATCCACCTAGTATAAGGTTTTAAACCAGAGAGGATACCGTCAGAATTGTGTTACAGAAAGTCACTCTAGTGGTATTGTGAAAGAGATAGCACTTAGGAAGCTGTTAAAACAGCGGCGACCTGAAGTAGAGGCTGTTGAGATGCAGAAGAGAGTTTGATTGGAGGAAGCATTTTTGAAGTAGAATTAAGGTGATTTTTGAATCTTCACAGCTGGGAAGTAAAGAGAAGCTAGAATAGGACTGGCAAAAAGATTTTATCCCTTATGCCAACTCTGATTAATAGGTGGTTATAACTACCAGAAGTTGGGGAAAATAGCTTCTTGGTTTCACTCTGTTCTTCTGGGAGGCTCAAGGTCTGGATGTTAGCTTCCCTATCCTCTGTTGCTCCTGGTGCTTTAGAACCATATTTTTATTCAATAATGATAAAAAACAAAAACAACCCAAAATAAGTAAAGGGTCAGTTTTATACTTTGAATATATATTTAATATAGTAAATAAGTAAACATTTAATATAAATATCAGTTGAACTGATGTTCTTAAATCTCTTATTTTTGGGGAGAACGATAAAGGTGACTGTGGCTTGTCTTACATTCTTTTTTCTTCTTAGTACCTGTTGGAAAAAAGGAGCTGTATATAAGTGAAAGTGGATCTTTCTGTGTACAGAGAAATGAAGTAAGATTGATATTTATTTTGTTAGAGTATCCTGGTTTTTAGTTTATGTTATTCTTATATATTTACCACAAAGATGGATGGGAATTCCTGGATGTAATAAACTTACTCAGTTCCACTTCGTACACTAAGTGAGGTTGGTGATGAAGTAGATGATCTCTGCCCTAAAGATGCTCTTGGAAGACATAAGGGGTTATGTGGAATTTTGGAAGAGCTGCAGTGTGGAGACTTGTCTAGACTTGTGCAGGCTTGTGGGGATGAAATGAGGAATAAACAGAATTGAGCATACTTGACAAATGTTAATTTCTAATGCAATATATGAGAGAGGTCGTAGTATTCTTGTTCTATAGGTGAGGAAACTGACACCCACAAAAGGTGCATTAATTTGCCCAAGGCCAAGCAGGTGATAAAACATGATGCTAGGATTTAAACTTGTATCTGCTGCCTTCAAAGCCATGTTTATCCCATTTACACCAGATGGCCTTTCAAAAAATCCGGCCAAGCAAACTAATAGGAAAAAAAAGTGAGATTGTAATTGGAATCTAAAACAAACAAACAAGCTCAGAGATGCAGAGGGCAGATTTGTGGTTGCCATAGGCAGCAGGTAGGGTGTGGGCAAAAGGGTTAAGAGGGTCAAAAGGTAGAAACTTAGAGTTTTAAGTCATGGGGATGTAATGTACAATGTGGTGACTAAGTTAATAATATTATAGTGCATATTTGAAACTTGCTAAGATAATAAATCTTAAAAATTCTCACAAGAAAAAAATTCTGTTACTGTGTATTGTGACAGATGTTGACTAAACTTAATGTGATCATTTCACATATTGAGTCATTATGTTATACACCTGAAACTAATATGTCAATTATACCTCAGTTAAGAAAACTACCATTTCTATGGTGCTTAATAGTTGATGATGCATTTTCACTTTTTTTGGTAACACCCAGAAAAGATAAATAGGGTAGTTATTATCAACTCCTTTTGACAAGTGAGGAAACCTTGTGGATGGCTTTATTTACTAAGATACTTATTTGGTTTCTTCTGACAGGTGTAGAAAGAGGTGGTGAGTAGATCATGATCAAATAGCTAGTTAGTGACAAAGCAGAGGTAGTTCCCAGATCTTTCTGACTCCTAACCCAATGCTTATTCTACAAATACATTGCACTACCATCCTTCCCCCGCCCCGCCCTTGTGGATCTGCATTGATTCTGAGAAGATCCACAGAGGGTTAGCATGAAGTGGAATATCACACACAGAGTGTTCAGCAATGACAGGGAATCCCAAGAATGGTAGGAAGGAAAGGGAATTGTTTTGGTCACTGTCTTAGTCTGTTCAGCCTGCAGTAACAAAATACTACGGACTGAGTAATTTATAAATAAGCTTATTTTTTGTAGTTTTGGAAGCTAGAAAGTCCATGATCAAGGATTAGCATGGTTGGGTTCTGAAGGCCTCCTTCTGGATTGTAAACTACAGATTTCTCATTGTGTCCTCACATGCTGGAAAGGGCAGGATTTCTCTGGAACCTCATATGTAAGGGCATTCATCCCATTCATGAGGGCATGGGCCTCATGACCTAATCATCTGCCAGAGGCCCTGTTTCCTGATACCACCACCTTGGGCATTAGAATTCTAACATAGGAATTCTGGGGAAACGTGAACATCCGGACCATGGAAGGTACTCTTTTCTTAGGTAAGGGATGAATCTCATTTAGTTACCGCTGATATATAAAGTTACAGATTTTTAAAAAAATATATTTATTGACTTGACAGAGAGAGAAGGAACACAAGCAGGAGTGGGAGAGGGAAAGCAGGCTTCCTGCTGAGCAGGGAGCCCCATGTGGGGCTTGATCCCAGGACACTGGGATCATGACCTGAGCCGAAGGCAGACGCTTAAGGACTGAGCCACTCAGGCACCCTAAAGTTACAGATTTTAAGAAATAGAGTGACTCACTTTGCAAAATAGTATTGTAATTTAAAAAATATTTTAGGTTTCATTTTCATAATTTCCCTGTTTTAAAAACAATCCTGGTTTAGAAAAACAGGACTTAAAATAACTGAGTTTTTAAGAACACGTGTGAAGGGGTGCCTGGGTGGCTCAGTTGTTAGGCTTCTGCCTTTGGCTCAGGTCATAATCCTGGGGTCATAAGATCGAGCCCTGCATTGGGCTCCCTGCTCACTGGGAAGCCTGCTTCTTCCTCTTCCATTCCTCCTGCTTTTGTTCCCCTCTCTCTGTCTGTGTCAAATAAATAAATGCAATCTTAAAAAAAAAAAGAACACACGTGAAATGAAAAATGTTTATTGTAATGTTTAGTGTGTGTTTGTTGTATTAAAAGTTTTGTTCTTACATAAAATCTAGATTCTTTATTTGTTAAACATTTTATATTTCTTTTTTCTAGCTTTATTGACAAAAATTGCATATATTTAAGGTACACCAATGTTTTAGTATACATATTCACTGTATATATTTATCATATTGAACCAAGTATTAGGTCTTGAACAGTAGGGGCTCAATAAATGAAGTGTTAATTTCGGGCCACAGAGATCAGATATTTTGGACAAATTGAGATGGTGGACAGTTTCTTATTTCCCTAGAGACCATGTGTATGCATCTTACCCTGCTCCTGGCTATTGCTGATTTATCTAAGGGTTGAGATACCTGATATATGGTGGGCTGATTGGATTCTTTACTGAGAATCTGAAAACCCAGATGGAGAGAGAATCCCAGCACAGTGATAGTAGGCAGTTGGAGCTCCATCTTACCAAGGCTGTGCCCTATAGACGGAAGTCTGTGAACTCCCGCTGCTGAGATCGCTGGCGCAGCTCAGCTTCTGTCCTTCTAAGTTTAGCGGTCAACCAATCCAGTGCCAACCAATCCAGTGCCCTTCCAAGAAGCCCCAGTTTTTGTTCAAATTAGCACAGTTAATTCAACATTTATATTCTGCTGCTTGCTATTAAAAGAACTGTAGCAAAATACTAAATAAAGAAAAAGCTGTCGGTTATTTATTTTCTTTTTCCCCAATCGAGGAAGCTTGAAGTTTCAGAGCTGAAAGACCCTGGCAGTCATTTGGTCTGGTACTGACCTTCTTTTGACTGTGACTCACAGAAGTACATTTTACTGCAAATGTTATTTGCCACACCTGGTTTACTTAGTTACGCATATATTATAGAAACAAAAGTATTTACGCTTTTAACTTGATATTTGTTCTATTCTAGTTGGAAAAAATTAGTTATAACTAACTGAATTGGCTTCATGTATGACCCGTGAATGGCTTATAAGCCCACATTAAAAACCAATTTAATTAAATTACTTTATTTTCTAGAGAAGAGCAGTAAATGACAGTGTTGGTATTGAAAACTAAATATACCACTATGTTTTTCTTAAAAATGTATTTTAATATTCAATTACCAATAGTTTCTATCTGTTTTAATAAAAAGAACTATGGAAATAGAGTTTGTATGTGGATTTGCCTCCTTAAGATTTATTTTATCTAATTTCTATGGTATATTGCTGTCAGGTTAATTATCCTGAAATGAAACTGGTATCTGTCTTAGTTTCCAATTCAGAAAATTTTAATCATTTCATTTGACTTGAAATGTTATTAATATACTTTATAGTTGCACATGCAATTCTTTTTTTTTTTTTCTTTTGGCTTTTCAGAGTTAGCATCTAATGATGATGATGAAGCATCTAAAGTTGCTTCAAGCTTTATATGTAAAATAATTTATTTTTTCAGATTTTTTATGAGATATAATTGATATATAACATCAAATTAGTTTCAGTTGAACAGCATAATGGTTTGTATATATTGTGAAATAATCACAGTAAGTGTAGTTAACACATGTCACCATATATATTTACAAAATGTTGTTTTTCTTGTGATGAGGGCTTTTAAGATGTACTCTCTTAAAACTTGTAAATATGTATAGTACTATCAACTCTAGTCATCATGCTGCACATTATATCCCCATGACTTAAGTCATGTAAGTTTATACCTTTTGACCCCCTTCACCCATTTTGCCTAATCCCTATTCTTCACCTCTGGCAACAGCCAATCTTTTATCTATATCTGTGAGCTTGTTTTTTTGTTATTGTTGTGTTTTAGGTGTCACATATGAATAAGATTGTATGATATTTGTCCTTTTCTGACTGACTGATTTCACTTAGTGTATGCCCTCAAAGTCCATCCATGTTGTCACAGTTGGCAAGATTTCATTCTTTTTTTATGGTTGAATAATATTCTGTGTGTGTGTGTGTTTTCACACTTTCCTTATCCATTGATGGACACTTAGATCGTCTCCGTATCTTGGTTATTATATTTAAAGCATTAGTGCTGTAGTGAACGTGGGCATGCATATATCTTTTCCAGTTAGTGTTTTTATAGTTCACTTTGGAATAATGAAAGTTTGTGATCTTATCTTCATAACTCATTCAAAGTAGCAAAAGCTAAGATACTTAAGAAGTCGTCTGATATTACAGACCTGCCAGCAATAATTTTTGTTCTTTACTGGTGATGAATTAATCATATATTAACTAAGTCTTTTCATCTTTTAAAACAATGAAAAAGATAACTATTCATTATAGGTTACTAAACTTCTTCAGTAGGTGGTACAGTAGAAGGTGGTTTATATTTATATATGATACATAATTATTGGTATATAATTATATATGCACACATACATAATTAGAGCAGAAAGAATGAAATGTTGTAGCAGGTTGGATACCAAAATGTAGATTTTTCTAATTTGCACACTTCCAGTCCATTGCTCTAGAGCAACGGGTGGTCATCGCGGTTGTCCGCAGCCATCTATTCCCCAGTCTGTTTGAACAGATTGAGCTCCCACCTCAGCCCCGTGACACAAACCCACTTTTGCGGCTTGTAGGTTATAGCAGTTTAAGAAATTGTTTTTAACTCATGTCAGTGATGTGATTTAAAGAAAGAAAATAGGTGATCATTAAAACAAAAACTTTAAAAAGTGTTCCATTTGGATGCTTGCTTGTGTTCATACACCTGGTAAATGAGCTTCTGTAATAAGACAAAAAAAATCTTAATGTTATTCAGATTCCTTCTGAACCTGTACTGTTCCGTGGTTGAAAGAGGGTTACGATGAGCCCTGTTACAAAGTGAGATATGTTACAAAGCTGTCCCAGGGGTCCATCTTTCTTTGTAGGAAATTCTTTTAATAAACTTGCAGGGATGTAAGAATGCTGATTATTGTGTCACTGAATTTATACATTTTACTTTGTTGGTAAGCAGTCAAACAAATAAACAAAAAAATTTTAGAAAGGTAACTTTAGAGAAGGGTAAGGACTATGAAGAAAGTAAAAGCAAGATAATGTGATCGAGTGATCTGAGGCAATTGTGATCTCTTCTCTTTAGTTAGGATGGCTAGGGGCATCCTTACGTGGAATGTATTTGAGCAGAGATCTACATGATGAGGAGTTAGTTAGGCAAAAATAAGGGGAAAGAAAATAGCTGACAGAGGAACAAATTCGAAGGCCCTGAATTGGTAGGTCATCCATAAAATAAATAAACTTCATGTCTGGATGATACGATTCCTAACTAAGAATTTTCTGGAGGGAATATTTTCAGGAATTGAAGTTTTAGGGTTACATATATTCAGCATAAAATTATATAATTTATACAATATGAAATGCTGATTTCTTTCAGTAAATATTTTTTGGAAATTTTTCTGGGCCTGAGAAGTGGGATGCAGTAGTTAGATGACAGATCAAGCCCTTGCTTTCATAAAGGTAATATTTTAGTAGCAAAGACAAGCAGTAAAACTAAGCAAATCATAACAATCAAAACAGTGGCAAATCAAATCAAAACAGTGGCAAATGCTGTGAAGAAAATAAATCAAGAAGAAGGAGCTAGAGGAAGTAGAATGTGCTATTTTAATAGGAGATGGTTAGGGAAGTCCCGTCTAGAGAGTCAACATTTGAAATGAGACCCAAACACCAGAAGGACAAGAATGTGAAATCTGGGAAAAGAACATTCCAGGCAAAAAGAACAGTAAGGTTAATGGCCTTGATGTAGGAGTGAGATTGGTATGTTTCAGGAACTAAAGGCCACTGAGGTTAGCCATGAACAAGTTGGATAGGGAGAGTAGATAGAGATAAAGATTGTAGCCAAAGCAGGTGGAACCCTGTAGACCATGATAAGTTGAATTTTATTCTGAGTGTGCATGGAAATCATTGGAGGATTTTAAGTAGGGCAAGGAGTTTGATCTGGTTTACTTTTTAAAAAGTGCTCTCAGGTTGCTTTATAGATCGTGGTTGTAGAAGGTAGGTGGGGAATGTGGGCAGACAGCTGGAGAATCAGGAATTGTATTTTAGACCTGTTAAGTTTTCAATGCCTTCCAGCTTTCCAGTCATTGAATATATGAGTCTGAAGTTCAGAAATCCTGTGTAGAGATTTAAATTTGAGAGTCATCAGCATTTGAAGTCCATGGGCCTGAACAAAAGCACGTAGGAAAGAAAGTTGGGTAGATAATCGTTAAAAGCCATTATAGTAATTATAGTGTTGCAGAGGAGCTTCCCTTAGGATTGTCAGTGTTTTCGTTTAGTAACGTCATAGTAAGACAAAATAATTTGAAAAAAGACTGGATAACATGTATGAGATAACTTTAGTAAGTACAGAGTGCTATATATTAATATAAAACCAGTATTTCTTGCATGGTGAAACAGTAAATTAATAGGTACGGACATTCAAAAGCTTCTTCCTAATATCAAAAAGTTCTACTAAACTTACTCTTTTTGGTTGTGAAAATGCAAGTTGGGTGCTCTTATCATAGTATTTGGTCAGAGAGCTCAGGAACATTTATCTTGTTCTTTGACTAAGACTTCAGGTTGCTTTGTAGAGAAATACTTGAAAGAAAAATGCAGAAAAAGCAAAGCAAGACAAAACATTTTAGTGTTAGCTCAGGTTTGGTTCCAGACCCCAGTGCAGAATTTTGGTAAGCCACACTGAACCAGGTAAAAGTTTCTTTCTGTCCTCCTTTACAGTGGCCTAGAACTAAGTAGTAATAAGATGTCCTTTATGTTCCTATAATAGCCAAATGTGGAACTTACTATTACAGTAGGGTTCATGGCTATCCTGCCTGTTTCAGAAGAAAAAGAACCTGAGAGTAGGAGAGAGAAGCTTTGGTGAGCGTGCAGGGAGGGCAGGAGAAAATGGAGAACTGGTCAATGACTGGAAGAGTGGGAGAAGTTGGGTGAGAAACAGGCGGAGGCAGTGAGAACTAAAGGTGGGGAAAGCAGGAGCTGGAGTGAGAAGACCAGGTCCAGGTAGGTGTCGCCTCTGTAGCCCTGTTAATTTGGAATACCTTTAAAGAAGAGGAGAAAGACTTGGATTTCTTATAGATCCTCATGAGATCTTTCTGGTCATAGGGAAGAGCGAACAAGAGAAGGATGACTGGCCTTTCCTCTTGAGGGAGCAGGTCCTGGGCTCATGAATGCTGCAGCCACATGGACAGATGACAGAGGCCACACGTGACTTGGTACTGACCTTGATATTTAAAGACACCATCCCTACAAAATGTGGGGGCCCAGTCAGTGTTTCAGAATCTATTTCTTTTCTTTTCTTTTTTTTTTTTTTTAAGATTTTATTTATTTATTTGACAGAGAGAGATCACAAGTAGACGGAGAGGCAGGCAGAGAGAGAGAGAGAGGGAAGCAGGCTCCCTGCCGATCAGAGAGCCCGATGCGGGACTCGATCCCAGGACCCTGAGATCATGACCTGAGCCGAAGGCAGCGGCTTAACCCACTGAGCCACCCAGGCGCCCTCAGAATCTATTTTTTTTTATTTTTTTATTTTTTTTTTTTAAAGATTTTATTTGTTTATTTGACAGACAGAGATCACAGTAGACAGAGAGGCAGGCAGAGAGAGAGAGAGGGAAACAGGCTCCCTGCTGAGCAGAAAGCCCGATGCGGGCTCCAGGATTCTGAGATCATGACCTGAGCCGAAGGCAGCGGCTTAACCCACTGAGCCCACTGAGCCACCCAGGTGCCCCTCAGAATCTTACCACTATTTCTTTCTCGGGTATGGAGTAAAGGGAAGGATGGAGTTGCTCAAAGAGAAAGAGCATTTCCTTTTCCTTAAGACAAAACTTTATGGTCAAAAGGATTCAGATTTTCAGTTTTTTGTCTATGTGATGAAGCTACTTCAAAAAAAACACTAAAAATTAGTTGGAATTGACATGGTGAAATATCTTATGTAATAATTTGAAAGGAAATAGAATATTGCATCTTTTTTAAAAAGATTTTATTTATTTATTAGAGAGGGAGAATAGCAGAGGGAGAGGGAAAGCAGGGAGCCCGATGTGAAGCTCGATTCCTAGGACCCTGGGATCATGACCTGAGCCGAAGGCAAATGCTTAACTGACTGAGCCACCCAGGTGCCCCTCTACTTTTTTCCTTTTTTTAAAAGATTTTATTTTTTTATTTTGAGAGAGAGACGGTAGGGGGTGGAGAGCATGAGTGGTGGGAGAAGCAGACTTCTCACTGAGCAGGAAGCCCAATGTGGGGCTTGATCCCAGAACCATGAGATCATGACCTGAGCCCAAGGCAGACTCTTCACGGACTGAACCACCCAGGTGCCCAGTCTCTGCTTTTTCTTTTAGTGTTTAATTTTTATTGACATATAATTGATACACACACGCACACACACACACACACTCTCACACATTTTAGGTGTTGTACATCATAATGATGTGATATATGTATATATTGTGAACTGATTACCACATTTAATTACATCTCCATTATTGAGACTTCTGATTTCTCTGAAAAGTGAAGAAAAATGGTACTGATATACTACAAGTACCAAACAGCTTTATCTGTTAATCCTATTTTTGGAAATTTTAGAAGTCATTTTTTAGAAAAGGTAGCTTATAGATTTTAATTTATTTATATATGTTGGAGTCAAGGTAGAAGTCCTCAAATCAAATTCTTAATAGGGAAAAAAATGCCTACTACTTTACAGTTGTTCCACCCAAGCAAGGCTTGCGGAAAGTGTGCCTTTCTTTTTTTTTTTTTTTAAAGATTTTATTTATTTATTTATTTGAGAGAGAGTGTGAGAGAGGAGAGGGAAGAAGATTAGAGGGAGAAGCAGACTCCCTGCAGAGCCAGGAGCCTGATGATGGGACTTGATCCCAGGACTCCAGGATCATGACCTGAGCTGAAGGTAGTTGCTTAACCAATTGAGCCACCCAGGTGCCCTGAAAGTGTGCTTTTTATTACAGAATCCGCTTAACAAATAGAGGGCCATGTTGATCATTTTTGTATATTAACAAATACAGGGCCATGTTGGTCATTTTCTAGCATCTGACCCAGAGAAGATTCTGAATTGGTGAAGGATTAAGAGATGTTAGTGAAGGGGTACCTGGGTGGCTCAGTGGTTAAGCCTCTGCCTTCTGCTCAGGTCGTGATCTCAGGGTCCTGGGATAGAGCCCCGCATCAGGCTCTCTGCTCAGCAGGGAGCCTGCCCCTCCACCCCCGCCTGCCTCTCTGACTACTTGTGATCTCTGTAAAATAAGTAAATTAAAATTTAAAAAAAGAGGTGTTAGTGAATATTTAAATTAAGAATTAAGTATCTTTTGAAAGAGAAGTCATTTAGAATTACTACTAAGAGCGTAGTGAATATTTGGTTTTGATTTTTGTTTTCCTACAGATTTGAATAGAGCTTTCATTATTCATATAGTACATATTTATTAAGCTGCCAGTATTAAGTATTCTGGAGGAGGCTCATGAACTCATGGAATTTATAGTAGAATCTGATTAAGCGATTAAGTTGTTAGCTTTCCACTTTATCATTTTAACATAATAAGTGTCTCTGCTTTCAGATAATCATGGGGAAAAGAGTATAGATTTTTGGTTTGTTAGCTCACTTGCTGACTCCCCTAACTTTGCATTTTATGTTCAACTGTGGTATTAAATTTTAACAATTAATATATGTGTATCTAATCACCACAAGGTACAATTTAAGTTTCTTACACTTTTATATGTCAATTATACTTCAGTAAAACTGAAATTAAAAAAAAAATAAAGTTTAAGAATTCTGTTTCATATTTATACCTGATTTTTACCGGTTTGTTTTCTTGAAGTGAGGCATGCATGGGATAGGCCTGTTAATACTAAGGTTGTAGTTTAGAAACTAAATCCAGTTGCAATAGATTTTAGATATTTGCTCATATTCTATCACTATGTAATTGCACTGAATTGACCTAGAAGTATTTCAGTTATAAACGTTGCTTCAGAGTTTTATGCATTTGTCCAGAGCCATTTGTTGGAAGAGTAGATAAAATTTAAAGAGACCTACGGCTTCTGCTCAGTTGCCCTATGCAAAGTTGACAAATGACACCAATCAGATTCTTTGAACATATCATGGGAAGAATTTACTCGTTAGCAAATTAGGAAATTAAGCAGAATCCTGAGGTAGAGCTAGGCCTGGGGGAGCCATGGCAAACCATGTTGTTAGGGATGGGGAGAGTGCCTAGCTTTTCATAAGGCTTCATAACCATCTTTCTATATTAATGAGTATAGGTACATATAGTCATTTTGGAAGGCTTCATAATACTCTGTGGCATGAAAATACCACAGTCTATTTGCCTGTCCTTAGTTGATGGATATTTTGGACCTCTTTGCACCAAAGGGGTTTTAAGCAAAACAATGACATGATCAGAGTTACATTTTAAAAATGTAGAAATAATGAGGCTATGCTACTTAGAGATCACTTCTGATAGCTGCAGCTTTGTGTCCGTGTGTCTTTGTGTCTGTGTGTAGAGACCATGAGACCGGCTTAGGGAGAGTGTGGTAGGGATCTTTCAGTTACACCACAGTGGCATGTTAATTTAGGCACTGCTTGCCAACAAGCATTCATCTAGAAGATGGTGGGTGACCTCCAGATACTTGGTAGGTTGGAGAAAAGGTATTCCTACTTCTTACTAGGCTGTTGGAGTTTTTGCCATAGCTGTGTTCAGCTGTTTTGAAACTTTTCCTGTTGTTACTCAATCTTAAATTGTCTTAGTATTTTCTACAAACCTAGGATGGGTCGCTACCAAGGGAGACATCATGACCTTCCTTTTTCTCTTGGGAAATGAAGCCTGACTGGGTGGTAGAGCCAAATTAGAGAAAAGCTATGATTGTGTCACAACCGTATGTTTCTTTTCTTTCTGGTCCAGTGGGTCCTGTCAGGAGAATTTCGCGTACACGCCCAGCTGAAAGCAATCTGCTGACAAACTTCCTTTCAGGCAATTTTGTCATTGTTAAGTGGAGCCTTTACTGATGCTTATTTTTATATGATAAAGTGTATTTCAGTGTATTTTATGTAGCTTGTTTTAGATTTTGAGATTTGAGGCAGTTTTTGACTCAGCATCACATATGCTTGGGAAAATCGCAAATCTGGAAAGCTGTAAAGCACAAACATACTTTGAAGTACCCCATATGTGACTGGTTAAAATATACTAGGAATGTCATATTGGTTAGCAAATGAAAGAACATAGCTGTCATTTTACATTGTTGGCATAAAGTAGCGGCAATTAGGTTGAGTGGTGGTGGACAAGCCTGAGCTGCCGTATATAAACTATCATAAAAATAAATCTTACCCAGGTCACTATGGTTAGGACATTTGGAAGATCTATATGTTCTTCACTTAAATCTTGATTTGTTGGATAAAAACGGTCTATTTTAATTTTTTTTTTTTTTTCATAAAAACCTGGCTTTTTTTTCTTGGTGGTTATTGTCTTTTTCCTGCTTACGTGTCTTTGATGGCTCAATAGCACCTCCTTTCTTAATGGACTGGACACATGAAGGTGATGATACAGAAATCTCCTAATTTAGTTTCTTAAAGAATTGATTGATATAACATTTGTTTGGGAAAACATAAAAATAAATGATAATAATGAAGTTTGAAGATAATCTTTAAAAAATAGTTCCGTAGGTTAATCCCATAGTCATACACTGACTATATAACACCTTCAGTAATTAAAAACACTGTAAAACTTTCTATCACTTAGAATTTTTAAGAGTACTTTGGTGTACACCTTATATGATGCCTTGTGAGGTGAGAAATCAGGTATTATCCACGTTTAATAGAGGAAGATGAAACTCAGTGAAATCTGAGTGACTTCCTAAGGCCAGATCTTTCTTTTTAAAAAATCAACTTTGTTGAGGCATAATTTGAATAAAATAATATATACCTATTTGAAATAAATATTGTTCAGTTTTGACAAATATATGTATTCATGTAAATACTACTCCAGGTAAGATATAAAATGTTTTTATCATCCCCCCAAATTCCTTTGTGTCTCTTTGCTGTCAGCCCCTCACCCCACTGCGGTATCCATTAATCTTCTTTCTTTCACTGTAGACTAGTTTTTCCTGTTTTAGAGTTTCATATAGATGAAAGCATAATGCACAAACTCTTTTTATTTATTATTATTATTATTATTATTATTATTTGGGGGGGCCGGAGAGCACATATGCTGCAGGTGAGAGGGGAGGAGGGACAGAGGCAGAGGGAGAGAGAGAATCTGAAGCAGGCTCTACGCCCAGCATGGAGCCTTATAATGGGGCTTGATCCCAGGACCCTTAGATCATGACCTGAGCTGAAACCAAGAGTTGGATGCTTAACCAACTAAGCCACCCAGGTGCCCACATGAACTCTTTTTGAATTGGATTCCTTTCCTCTTATTTTGAGATTCACGCATATTATTATGTGTAGTTTGTTCCTTTTTATTGCTTCATATTATTTGATTGTATGAATACCACAGTTTGTTTATTCATTAACCTATTGTTGGACATCGATGTTTCCAGGTTTTGGCCTATTATAAATAAGCACTATGATCGAACATTTGTGTACATTTTTGTGAGTTCATATATTTTCATTTTCCGTGGGTTAATACCTAGGAGTTGAATTGGAGGGCCATATTTATATGTGCATGTTTAACTTTTAAGTAGCTGTCAAGCAGTTTCCCAAAGTGGTGGTATACTTTTTATTTTGCCATGAGCAATGTATGAAAGTTCTAATTGCTCCGTATCCTTGCCAAAAGTTTTGGTATCATAAATCTTTTTAGTTTTAGCCATTCTGGTGTGAATTAATATCACCTTGTGGTTTTAATTGGTATTTCCCTGATAACTCATGTAACTTAGTGTTTTTCTCATATGCTCATTGGGCCATTCATACATCTTTTGTGAAGTGTCTCTTTAAATCTTTTTCTCATTTTCTTATTGGGTTTTTTATTTTCTTATTACTTTAAGAGTTCTTTGTATATTCTGACTACAAGTCCTTTGTCAAATACATGTATTGCAAATATTTTCTTCTAGTCTGTAGTTTACCTTTTCATTTTCTTAATGGTGTCTTTCAAAGAATTTTAAATTTTTCTTTTTTCTTTTTTTTTTTTTTAAAGATTTTATTTATTTATTTGACAGAGAGAGATCACAAGCAGGCAGACAGGCAGGCAGAGAGAGAAGGAAGCAGGCTCCCCGCTGAGCAGAGAGCCCGATGCAGGGCTCGATCCCAGGACCCTGAGATCATGACCTGAGCTGAAGGCAGCAGCTTAACCCACTGAACCACCCAGGTGCCCCAAGAATTTTAAATTTTGATGGAGGTCAATTAAATTTTTTTTCTTTGATAGTTAGTACTTTTTATGTATGTCCTAAAAAAATCTTTGTTCTTTTGTGGTTGCAAAGAATTTGTTCTCTTTTTTCTTCTAAATGCTTATAGTTTTAGCTTTTACATTTAGGTATGATTTATTTTGTATTTTATTTATTTTTGTATTTATTTTGTATAATGGGAGGGAAGGGTCAAGACTTATTTTATCCTTTTTTTTTTTAAACAAGGATATCTAGTGGTTGAAGGCTGTTCTTCACTGACTTACTTTGATATGTGTGTCTGTGCCACTGATTTATATGTTTATTAGTCCAGTACCACACAGTACTACTTCATTGTTGTAGTTTCATAATAAGTCTTAAAATCTGTTAGTGTAAGCCATCCAAATTTGTTATTCTTTATCAAAAATAGGTTCTTTGTGTTTACATATAAATTTTAGAATCTCAGTTTCTATAAAAAAGCTTGCTGTGATTGAGATTGGAATTGTGTTGAATCTGGATCTTTGGAAAGAATTGATATTTTAGCAATATTGAGTTTTCCAGTATAAACATGGTATCTGTTCCCATTATTTTTCTTTAAATTTTTTCAATAGTGTTTTAGTTTTTACATATTTTATTACATATTTTATTAAATTTTACTGGATTTCATATTTTTATTTTGACTGTAAATGGAGTTGGTTTTAAATTTAATTTCCAGTTATTCATTGCTCATATGGAGAAATACAATTGAATTTTGAACATTGCTTTTTATATCTTACAGCCTTGCTAGATGCACATTCCCTAGTAGGTTTTTTGTGGATGTGTCCAAATCTTTACATACACAAAACTGTGAATAAACACAGTTTTACTTTTCCCTTTCTAGTATGTATGTCTTTTCTCCCCTTCCCTTATTGTATTGCCTAAGACTTCCAAACAATGTTAAATAAACATGGTATGGCCAGACATCCTCACCTGTTTTCTGATTTTATTGGGGATGTATTTGGTTCTCATTGAGTATGGTGGTAGCTATAGGATTTTGAAGATTCCCTTTATCAAGTTTAGAAGTTCCATTTTATTCCTAATTTGCTAAGAATTGTATGAATGCATGTGTTTTAAATCATGAATAGGTGCTGTATGTTGTCTCATGCTTTTTTTTTTTTTTTTGCCTCTGTTGAGGTGATCATATGGCTTTCCTTATTTATCTTGTTAATACGTGAATTACATTGATTGATTTTCAAATATTAAACTCAACCTAAATAACTGGAATTAAACTCATTTGGCCATGATGTATTATTTTATATATTGGTGAATTTACTTTGCTAATATTTTTTCAAGGATATTTACAGCCATATTCATGAAAGATGTCTTTCCTTTTCTTCTAATTTCTTTGATTTCAGTATCAAGGTAGTACTGACTTTTTATATGTATTACGAAGTGTTCCTTCCTCTTCTATTTTCTGAAAACTTTAAGTTTAGTATCATTTTTTCCTTAAATGTTAGATATAGAATTCACCAGTGAAGCCATCAGGGTTACATGCTTTCTTTGTTTTTAAATTACATACTTATTCCTTAACAATAGATTTACAGCTCTAAAGACTTTTTGTTTCTTGTGTCAATTTAGAATGTTTTGTAGTCTTTCAAGGAATTTATTTATTTCATTCAAATTTGTCAGATTTGGGGCACCTGGGTGGCTCAGTTAATTAAAGCATCTGCTTTCAGCTCAGGTCATGATCCCAAGGTCCTGGGATGGAGACCCATATGGGGCTTCCTGCTCACTGGGGAGCCTGCTTCTCCCCCTGCTGGGGAGAGATGCAGGAGGAGAAGCAAGCTCTCTCTCCCTCTCTCTGACAGATAAATAAATAAATCTTTAAAAATAAATAAATAAATTTGTCAAATTTATTGGCACTAGGTTGTTAATAATGTTCCCTAATTATCCTTTTAATATCTATAGAACCTGTAGTAACGTCCCCTCATTCTTTCCTGACATTAATTTGTGTGGAAGTTTATCAGTTCTATTACTCTCTTTCAAGTACTGGCTTCTCATTTTATTATTTTTTATTATTGTTTTGCTTGTTTTCTATATTGCTGAATATTGCTCTTTATTTCCTTCCTTCTTGTTTTTTTTTTTTCTTTTTTCTTTTTTTTTTTTTTTTGTTCTTATTTTGATTTAGTTTGCTCCTCTTTCTCTAACTTCTTAAGAATGGAATCTTATGTAATTGATTTTAAGCTATTCTTCTTTTCTAATATAAACACTTAAAGTCATGAATTGCCCTGTCAGTTCTACAGATTTTGACATGGTGCCAAACACTAGTGAATGATGTTTCGTTACTGTTCAGTTCAAAATATTTTCTAGATTTTCTTGTGGTTTCTTATTTACTCATTGATTATTTAGAAGCATCATCTTTAACTTTCAAATACCTGGATATTTTCTAGGTAGTATCTCTTTTTGTTACTGATTTCTAATTTAAATTTGTTGTGGTTAGAGTTAGAACTTTGGAAATTTCAGCCCTTTCACATATCCTGAGACTGTTTTTGGCCCAGCCATTTGATCTATCTTAATGAGCGTTCATGTGCACTTGAAAGGAATGTGTATTGTGCAGTTCTAGGCTGTAGTGTCCTATAAATAAGTATCAGGTCATTTTGCTTAACAATAATGTTTTTCAGGTCTTCTCTATCCCCTTCTTACTTTTTGTCCCCTTACTCTAATAATTCTTGAAAAAGGAGTATTGAAAGCTCCAAATACTTGTGGATTTGTTTCTCTTTTTAATTCAGTCCATTTTTCTTCGTGTTTTGGCATCTTTTAAGATTCTCTCTCGCGGGGTGCCTGGGTGGCTCAGTGGGTTAAACCGCTGCCTTCAGCTCAGGTCATGATTCCAGGGTCCTGGGATCAAGCCCTGTGTCCGGCTCTCTGCTGAGCAGAGAGCCTGCTTTCTCCCCCTCTCTTCCTGCCTGCCTCTCTGCCTACTTGTGATCTCTTTCTCTCTCTGCTAAATAAATAAATAAAATATAAAAAAAAAAAAGATTTTCTCTCTCTTTAAAGACATTAGGATATGAGACACTTATGTGTGGTTTTCTTTATATATATATTCTGCTAAGCGTTCTGAAATGTTTGATTTGTGGGCTGATATTTTTCATTAATTTTAGAAAAGTCTTTGTTTTGGCTACTGTCTCTTAAAGTATTTACTGTGCTTTCTGTCTCTTCTCTTTCTGGTACTTGTGTTGCATGTAGTTTAGATTTAAACCAATAGTGTACAGTAGAAATAAAATGTGAGCCACACATGTAATTTTAAACTATCTAGTAGTTTGGTAGCCACAGTAAAAAAAATAAAAACAGGTGAAATTGATTTTAAGAATATATTTAGTTTAACCCAACATATGAAAGTGTTATTTCAACAGTTATTCTATTTAAAAATTATTAATGAGTATTTTTATTCTTATTTTTGTAATAAGTCTTTAAAACCCAGTGTGTATTTTATGCTTACCCATTCATGGATATTGTAAACATCATCACCATTATTTCTCTTGTTTATCCTTTGTACTAGAACGTGTTTTATAAACCCTAGAATCTTTTTTGGGGGGATGAGTTTTAAAAAAACGAGAGACTCAAATTGTTTCATATTTGTACACATACAAACTTTTTTGGTGCTCTTCAGTTCTTTGATGAAATTTTAGTTTCTATTTGGTATTATCTTCCTTTAGCTTGAAGAGCTTCCTTTAACATTTTTTGTAATGCCTATCTGCTTATGTCAACTTTTCTCAATGTTCCCTTACATATCTAAAGATGCCTTATTCTGCCTCCATTTTTGAAGGGTATTTTTGCTAGTTACAGAATTTTAGATTGACAACTTTTTCTTTCAGAGCAATAAAGATGGCATTCCAACTCCTGACTTGCCTTGTTTCTGGAGAAGTCAGATGTTATTCTTATCAGTGTTCCTCTGTATGTACTGTGTCCTTTTCATTAGTTTTGAGAGTTCTTTTTTTATTATTGTGCAGTTCGGTTATGATGTACCTTAGTGAGCTTTTCTGTTTGGGATTTTTTTGAACTGCTTGAATCTGAGTTTTGTAGCTTTTACCAAAATTGGAAGAATTTCAGTCGTTATTTCTTTGAATATATCTGTTCCCTACCACCTTTTTTGGATGACATTTACATAACTGCTTACTGTTGTCCCATAGGTCACTCAGGCTCTATTCTTTTTTGTTGTTATTATATGCTTCTTTTTTTTGGTGCGTTAGTTTGGATTGTTCTCTTACTATGCCTTTAAGTTTACTTCAGTGCTTCTTCTGTTGTTTAAGTTCATCCAGTGAATCTTTCATTTCTCATACTACATTTTTAAGCTATATAGATTCCATTTGTTTCTTTTCTTATAACTTACATTTCTTTATTCTATGTCTTTGTGTTTTATGGTATTTTTTTCTAAAGTCTTTGGTACTTCTGTTATCTTTGTCATTTCTGTCTGATTCCTCCTAATTATGAGATGATTCTTGCTGATATGTCTAGTGGTTTTTTTATTTAATGATAAATAAATTGGTAAATATGGTAAATAAATTGCAACTTTCACAGTTTTGAATGTCTGATCCCCCACCCCCTTTATAGTTTTGAATTTTGGTAAGTTTCTTGTGGACCTATAATTATTTTAAGATTAAAAAAAAAGTTTTCAGGGCACCTGGGTAGCTCAATGGGTTAAGCCTCTGCCTTTGGCTCGGGTCATGGTCTCAGGGTTCGGGGATCAAGCCCCGCATCAGGCTATCTGCTCAGCAGGGAGCCTGCTTCCTCCTCTCTCTCTCTCTGCCTGCCTCTCTGCCTACTTGTGAGCTCTCTCTCTGTCAAATAAATAAATAAAATCTTTTTTTAAAATGTAATAAAAGTTTTAAATTTTGTTTTTGTAGACAGTTAAATTACTTGCAAATCAACATGGATTCTTTTAGGACTTGTTTTGGAGCTTTGTTAGTGTGGGTCTACAGCAGCCTTATTCTAGGGCTGTTTTACACCTGCTACTCAAATGTTACCCTCCAGGGTGTCTTATGAAACCCTGGATATTTGGTGTGGTCTCTCTGTTCTTGCTGGTTACAATTTTCCAAGTGTAAGTGAACTGTGGGGATTATTTTACTTATAGCTCTTTTGTAGTTTTTTTCTGTGGTAAATGATTTTTGTCATGCCTTGTAGAGTCTTAACTTGTTCTTGTGCAGTATTCAACCAAATGGGACCCCATACAGATTTCCCTGTGTAGCTTCTTTCTCTCTGGTACTCTTCCCCACAAGTTTTAGCAACCTAACTCCCCTCTCTCCCAAACTGCAGTCTTATGTCTTCAACTCAGTGAGAACACCATGGGGCGGGTGGGTTTCATTTTTCTTCTCAGTGTTCCAGAAAGTGCTTTTAGGCATAAAGGTGAGATGACTGTAGAGCTCTCATTGTTTCCTTTCACTCAAGGTTCACAGCTCTATGTTGTCTGTAGTCCAATGTCTGAGAATAGTTGTTTTTTATATATTTTGTCCAGTTTTTGAGTTGTTTGTGGCAGGAGGGCAAGTCTGGTACCATTTACACCTTCATAGTCAGAAGTGATTGTATTTAGATAGTAATAGATAATATTTATACAGTATTAGGTATGTATATGGATACTGCTCTGTGCCCTTTATATTTCTTAATCCATTTAATCTCTAACAGTTCTTTTGAGGTTGATAGTGTTATTATCCCCTATTTTGTAAATGAAGAAATTGGGGTACAGAGGTGTTAAGTGCACTATTCTGAGTCACAGAATTGGTGGAGTGAAGATTTTCCCCAGGGAGCTTGACTCCAGAGTCTACATACTTAATCAGTGTTTTGTGTTCCCTCTCTGCTTTGGAGCTCTAGACCTGGAGGATCCATCTTGGAGTAGAGTTCTGGGAGCTCACTAAATCAAGTGGGTTGTTTAAAAGAAACTAGTCAGAAGAGACATGATCCAAGAGGTGAATATGAGTTGTCATTGAGAAAGGGAACCAAATATTAGAGTAATGTCAGATATAAGGCTTGAGAAGATAAGGATAAGACTATTAGTGGGAGACAAAGCAAGATCAAGGATCAATGCCAGGTACAAAACAGGATGAGACAAAATAGTTCAGACCAAGATGTGGGTTTCTTTGGGGTTAAAATGTATTCCTTCATTCAACCCTGCTGTGTGTTAGGCCCTTTGTAAACTAGACAAGGCCCCTGTATACATCAAGTATTAATTCTGGAGTGGTAAAGGTAGGAAAAGTAGAGGGTAGGAGGGAGAGTAGAAGAAGCAGAAGGCAGCAGAGGTAGGTGAAGAGGGGGACAATATGGTAGACAAATAGAAAGCAAATATGAGTGACTTAGATAACGTCAGGTAGTGCCAACTGCCATGAAAATAAAGCAGCATGATTTGGTAAAGAATAATTTAATTAGGATACAGGCAGAATCTTTAGGGAAGACCTCTCTGAAGAGATAATATTTTGGCTGGCATCTGAAGAAAAAAGAAACAGACGAATTAGACATGAAAAGATTGGAGGGCAGTGCCATGTGGTCAGAAGAGTGAGCAAGTACAGAATTCCTAGGCCGAATAGGCTTCTCAGAAAAAATCAGCATGGCTCTAATAAATGAGATCTGAGAGGTACTCATGGACCAATTGTGTTACATCTAATGAATTGTCATCAGATTTTTATTCCAAGTACAGTGGGAAATCATTCGAAGTTTATTTTTTTTTCCAAAGATTTTATTTAGTTATTTGAGAGAGACAGAGAGAGCATGTAATGGGTAGAGGGCAGAGGGAGAGAGAGAAGCAGACTCAGCAGACTCCCTGCTCAGCAGGGAGCCCAATATGGGGCTCGATCCCAGGACCCCAGACCATGACCCAAACCAAAGCCAGACACTTAACCAACTGAGCCACCCAGGTGCCCCAGAAGATTCTTTAAATTCAGAGTGATGTGATCTGATTTGTGTTTTAAAAAGATCACTCAGGTTGCTCTGAAGAGAATGTAGTAAAGAGTGGCAAGACTAATAAAGCTATTACAGAAGTCTTAGCAAGAGATGGTACTAGCGTAGTAGCAATGAAGATGAAATGTGTGGAATTCACCATATCACATATTATTACAAATAAATATTAAACTGAGCTACTTTTAGCTACCTATGGATATAGTTAAAAAAGAATACTTTTAGCAAGATGACTCTAAAGTTTTTATCTAAAGAATTATCTAAATCCTCTAAAATTCTTAAAGTGGCAATCTACATGGTGAGTGTTAGACTGAAAAATAACTTGGTTCTAGAAGATTTAGGTAGATGATGCTTTACTCTTTTTAAATAATAATAATGATTATTTTTTTTAAGATTTCATTTATTTATTTGACAGAGATCGAAAGTAGGCAGAGAGGCAGGCAGAGAGAGAGGAGGAAGCAGGCTCCCCGCTAAGCAGAGAGCCCGATGCGGGGCTCGATCCCAGGACCGTGGGATCATGACCTGAGCCGAAGGCAGAGGCTTTAACCCACTGAGCCATCCAGGTGCCCCAATAATAGTAATTATTTTTAAAAGCATGGCATTATATCTTGAAGTACCTGATTTAAAAATAACTAATAATAGCCTCCATCAGAATGGGTACCATGGAAAAGCACATTAGGATAATTCTTTTGACATTGAATACAGTATCATGGAAGGACTAGCTTCTAGGTCTTCTGTCATTGCTAATATGTATTTCATACATACTCATTCATTCAGCAAATTTGTCTGTTAATCACTAATGTGTGTTAAATATGGAACTACATCATGGGGACACATTCCTCTCTCAAAATAATTATAGTCTGGAAGGAGAGGCAGACAAGAAACTAGGCAGTTACTTCATGGTAACTGCTGCTCTTAAGTGTCATGGAACCTATCAGAGGGACACCTAATCCTAATCTAGTCAGAGGTAGGGTTTCATGGTCAAGGAGAACTTTCTGGGTACTGTGATATTTCATCTAAAACCTAAAGAAATGCATGGAAATTAGCTTAAACATTTTTCATGGATAAAAGAAATAGTTAGCTGATGATTACATGTAAAAGCACAGAAAAGATCTGAATTTCATTCATTGCCAGACAAGTACTTGTGAAATTTTTAAATAACGTTTTTTGACTTTTATGGTTTGGTGTGTTTCTGTGTATGTTTGTGTGTGTACATGCATGCATGCCTGTGTATGTGTGCATAGGAAATAAGCACTGGAATACTGACCACTTGTGGAGGAGATGAGTAAAAACTATGTGTAAGTATCTCTGAATAGGCTGCCTCATATTACCACTTCTTTGGTAATTTGAAATATTATTACAAGTTGAAAATGGGGAAGTCTTAAATTTTTGGTCTTATTCCTATGTTTTCCTTCAAAGATGTATTTAGGGCAGGTGCCTTCTGTGATTATTTCCTTTACTGCAAGACCCTCACAGGCATTTAGTTTTTATATGAGCTAGTTAGGTTAAAAAATTGAATCAAGCCTTTCTCTCTCCCGGCCATTTTGGCGGCTGCTCTTGGTTGGGGCCGTCCCGCACCTAAGACAGGAAGATGGTGGCCGCAAAGAAGACGAAAAAGTCGCTGGAGTCCATCAACTCCAGGCTCCAGCTCATTATGAAAAGTGGAAAATACGTGCTGGGGTACAAGCAGACTCTGAAAATGATCAGACACGGCAAAGTGAAGCTGCCGGCCTTGAGGACATCTGAAATCGAATACTACGCCATGTTGGCCAAAACTGGTGTCCATCACTACAATGGCAATAATATTGAATTGGGCACAACATGTGGGAAATACTACAGAGTATGCACGCTGGCTATCATTGATCCAGGTGATTCTGATATCATTAGAAGCATGCCAGAACAGACTGGTGAAAAGTAAATCACACGCAATTTTTCTTTAATAAAACTGGCCACAGCTTGTTTTAAAAAAAAAAAAATTGAATCAATACTGAACAAAAATAAGCTATTTTTAATTTTACTTTATTACTTATTTATTTTAATTTTTAAGTAGGCTCCATGCCCAATGTGGGACTAGAACTCATGAACCTGAGATCAGGAGTTACACATTCTAGCAACTGAGCCAGCCAGGCACCCCATTAATTTTTTTATTTTAATGGTGCCATATAATCTCGGTTCTTCTCTTTAAGAGTGAAAACTTTAATTTAGTTAGAACTTTAAACATTCATAAGAAAGGTAAATTGGAAAATTTAGTCACCCATTATAGTAAATAATTTAGTACCTCAGTTTAATATATTTAGTAGTCTTCTGCAAGTATAAGTGAGATAGTTGGTGTTCCATTTTTAATGTGTAGGTCAAACTGCCCATGTATTTACATTTATAAAAGTGTTGGTTGCCATAATCAGTCTTAAGAGGTTTATTGAAATAATACTCAGCAATAAAAAAGGAACAAAACTATTGCTACCTAAAACAGTTTACCTGAATCTCCATAGATTTAAAAGCCATAGATTTAAAAGCTGAACTTAAAAAGCTACCCAAAATGTTTCATACTGTACGACTCTATTTGTATAACATTCTTTAAATGACAAAATTATAAAAATGGAGAACAAATTAGTCGTTGCCAGGGTTTTAGGAGAAGGAAGGGCAGGAGGGAAATCTATATATGGCTAGCAAAGGGCAGTGGGGTGAGATCCTAGTCATGGAAAATTCTATAGTTTCATTGTTACAGGGTCAGTATCCTGACTGGTGATACTGTGCAGTAGGTTTGCAAGATGTTACCCTTTGGGGAAAACTGGGTAAAGGGTACATGGAATCTCTGTGTTGTTTCTTATAATTGCATGTGAACCTACCCTTTCTCAAAAGGTTTAATTACAAAAATGTTTATGAAGAATTGATGTTTGAGATTAAAAGGGAAGGCTACAGTTTGGAGCAGGAATAGTGTCTTTTGGTGAATGCTAGTCGATGAGGCAGAATTGTAGTGATTGAGTACTTTGTCTCTAGATTAGGGCAGATGGGGTTTGCAACAATTAGGTGTTTGACATTGGACTAGTTCTGAAACTCTAAGCTACAGTTTCTTATTGGTAGTAAGGAATGAAAATACTATCCACCTTCTATGATTATGAGGATTAAATAGAATAGTGCCTGTGAAGCATCTAATGTAGTACTTGACCTATAGTAAGAGATCAGTAAACCTTAATAAATATGATTGGTTTTTATTGCCCAACTTTTATTTCTAGGGTTTTTAAAAGTTAAATATTAGTATATAAATTATTCAAAATAATTTACTTAACTATGTATTGTTACATAAAAAATGGTTACTTAAAAGTTCAGGATGAGGCGGGCTCACAGGTGAGTTCTATCAAACATTTAAAGAGGAGTCATTATTTATTCTCAAATTGTTCCCCAAAAATGAAAGTGAAAGTAATGCTTCCAGATTCATTCTGTGAGGCCAGCATTATTCTTTTTTTTTTTTTCTTAAGATTTTATTTATTTATTTGACAGACAGAGATCACAAGTAGGCAGAGAGGAAGGCAGAAAAAGATGGGGAAGCAGGCTCCCTGCTGAGCAGAGAGCCCGATTCAGGGCTCGATCCTAGGACCCTGGGATCATGACCTGAGCCGAAAGCAGAGGCTTTATCCCGCTGAGCCACCCAGGCGCTCCGGCCAGCATTTTCTAACACCCAAACCAGACAAACACCCCACTAAAAGGAGAATTACAAATGAATATCCCTGTTTTGAATGTAGATGCTAAAATTCTCAACAAAATATTGGTACAATGAATTAAAAAATATATTAAAAGGTTCATTCACCGTGACCAAGTGGGATTTATTCCAGGGAAGCAAGGATGGCTCAATAAATGCAAATCAACCAATGTGATACATCACATTAACAAAATGAAGGATAAATAGCACGATTATTTTAGTAGATGCAGAAAAAGCATTTGACAGAATTAAACATTCATGATAAAAATTCTAAACAAAGTGGGCATAGAAGGAACATACCTCAACATAATAAAGACCATGTATGACAGACTTGTAGCTAACATTATACTAATTTAATACTGTATGTCAACTATACTTTACTTAAAAAATTGTATTATACTTTTGGATTTTGCTGAGAGAGTAAATCTTAGAAGTTCTTACAGAAAAGTGGTTACTAGTATGATACAAAATGATAAATAAAAGAGATACAATATATTTTCACTTGATCCTAAAATTTCTTTCTTCCTATCTGTCTGTCTGTCAGCGGGAGAGAGGGAGAGAGCACAAGCAGGGGGAGCGGAAGGCAGAAGTAGTAGAAGGCTCCCTGCTGAGCAAGGAGGCTGATGCGGGACTCCATCCTAGAACCCTGGGATCATCACCTGAGCTGGAGACAGACACCCAAGCATCCCAATCCTAAAAATTTTTTAAATATTTGGGGGGTGCCTGGGTGGCTCAGTGCATTAAATCCTCTGCTTTTGGCTCAGGTCATGATCCCAGGGTCCTGGGATCAAGCCCTGCATTGGGCTCTCTGCTCAGTAGGGAGCCTGCTTCCCCTCACCCTCTCTGCCTACCTCTGCCTACTTGTGATCTCTGTCAAATAAATAAGTAAAATCTTAAAAAAAAAAATACTTGGACGGGTTGCGGCAAAGAAACTTGCTTCATTTGGGTGTTACTGATCTTACTGCTGATACTTTAGGACTGTATTCTGACCTAAAAACACTTGTGTCTTACTTTCTATATTTAAGGTATCAGTAAAGTAGCTTATATTTACTTTGAAACCCCAGTTGAAGGCATTTCATTCTTAAAGCTTTTTTTCTTGATTTTCTTTTTTTTTTTTTCTTTGTGGTTTATTGAAACTTTCTTAGGTGCTGTATCTGTAGTAACAGGACTGGCAAGTATTGCTTAATTAGAACTACATTAAAGCTGTGTATTTTTCTCTGCACATCTAATGACTTCTTTACTGAACAAATAAACATTTGAAGTACGTTCCTTACACGGTATGGCTTGGGAAGAAAGCCACCAGTAACATAGGAATCAAAAAGGTAAACAGAAACAACTTATTCTATGGATGTATTAGCAGCAGTTTTAGCCAGCCCTCACTCAGAGTTTGCTTGATAACATAATTTTGGGGGATAAGAATATCAATACAAGATCTGTAAATTCATCTTTAGACCTAAGCTGACTTAGGTATAGCATATATAAGGGTGTGTGTATAAAATGTACTTACCTGTTTCTGTGGAAAATGAATATGAGCATTGTTTCTAAATTAATCTTCTAAACTTTTTGTTCTGCTAAAAAGTTGGAAAATATTTGATACTAATGTTCTGCCATGTTTGCTTTTATCTTCTCTTTTTGCTGCCTCCCCAGTCTCTTTGCTGGCACATGTGCGCAGACGTGCATGAGCACACACAAAATCATTTCAGAATCTTATGAAGAGGGGCACCTGGGTGGCTCAGTGGGTTAAGGCCTCCGCCTTCGGCTCAGGTCATGATCCCAGGGTCCTGGGATCAAGCCCTGCATCGGGCTCTCTGATCGGGAGGGAGCCTGCTTCCTCCTCTCTCTGACTGCCTCTGCCTGCTTGTGATTTCTGTCAAATAAATAAATAAAATCTTAAAAAAAAAAAAAAAAGAATCTTATGAAGACAAGAACATTTTTCTTTCAAACTACAGTACCATGGTCACACCAAGAAATTAAATATGGTTACAATGATACTAACTCTCAGTCCATATTTATATTTCTGCAGTTATTGTGCCCAAAATGCTCTTTATAGTTTTTTCTTTTCTCAAATGAGGAACCATTCAGAGATCATTTACTACTTTTTGCTAGCCATGTGTTTTTGTTCTCATTAAGTCTAGAATAGTTGTCTCCCCCTACTTTATTTTATTATTTCATAACATAGACATTTCTGAAGAATGCAAACAACTTAGCTTATAGACTATACCCTAACCCCCTCTTGTCTAATTGTTTCTTCCTAATTAGATTCAAATTAAAAATTTGGCACGACTCCTACATAGGTGATGTTATATACTTTACATTGAATCTCATCAGGAGGCATACCATGTCAGTTCATCCCATTGTTGGTGATACTAAGTTTGACCATATTTTCTTTTGTAATTAGGAAGTGTTGTGTGGAATGATAGCCTTGACATTGATTACATGTTGTTTCCCAGTAATGCTCCACCTAGTGGTTTCAACATCTGTTGATGATCTGTGAAATAATTACAGAATTGGAGTTGGAATATTGTGATTTTTAAAATGCTTTGATTAATTTTATATTTCTTTTTTTTAAATTAACATATAATGTATTATTAGCCCCACGGCTACAGGTTTGTGAACCGTCAGGCTTACACACCTCACAGCACTCACCGTAGCACATAACCTCCACAGTGTCCATAACCCAACCACCCTCTCCCTATACCCCTCTCCCCTGCAACCCTCAGTTTGTTTTGTGAGATTAAGAGTCTCTTACGGTTTGTCTCCCTCCCGATCCCATCTTGTTTCATTTTTTCCTTCCCAACTTACCAAACCCCCCACTCTGCCTCTCAAATTCCTCATATCAGGGAGATCATATGATAATTGTCTTTCTCTGATTGACTTATTTCGCTCAGCATAATACCCTCTAGTTCCATCCACATCGTTGCAAATGGCAAGACTTCATTTCTTTTGATAGCTGCATAGTATTCCATTGTATATATATACACACCACATCGTCTTTATCCATTCATCTGTTGATGGACATCTAGGTTCTTTCTATAGTTGGCTATTGTGGACATTGCTGCTGTAAACATCCAGGTGCACGTGCCCCTTCGTATCACTAATTTGTATCTTTAGGGTAAATACCCAGTAGTGTGATTATTGGGTCATAAGGTAGCTCTATTTTCAACTTTCTGAGAAACCTCCATGCTGTTTTCCAGAGTGGCTGCACCAGCTTGCTTTTCCACCAGCAGTGTAGGAGGGTTCCCCTTTCTCTGCATCCTCGCCAGCATCTGTTGTTTCCTGACTTGTTAATTTTAGCCATTCTGACTGGTGTGTGGGGGGGTATCTCATTGTGGTTTTGATTTGTATTTCCCTGATGCCAAGTGATGTGCAGCATTTTTTCATGTGTCTCTTGGCCATCTGGATGTCTTCTTTGTAGAAACGTCTGTTCACTTCCTGTGCCCATTTCTTGATTAGATTATTTGTTCTTTGGGTGTTGAGTATGATAAGTACTTTATAGATTTTGGATACTAGCCCTTTATCTAATATATTGTTTGCAAATATCTTCTCCCATTCTGTCAGTTGTCTTTCGGTTTTGTTGACTGTGCAGAAGCTTTTGATCTTGATGAAGTCCCAACAGTTCATTTTTGCCCTTGCTTCCCTTGCCTTTGGCGATGTTTCTAGGAAGAAGTTGTTGCAGCTGAGGTCGAAGAGGTTGCTGCTTGTGTTCTCCTCAAGGATTTTGATGGATTCCTTTCTCACATTGAGGTCTTTCATCCATTTTGAGTCTATTTTTATGTGTGGTATAAGGAAATGGTCCAGTTTCATTTTTCTGCATGTGGCTGTCCAATTTTCCCAACACCATTTATTGAAGAGATAGTTTTTTCTCCACTGGACATTCTTTTCTGCTTTGTCGAAGATCAGTTGACCATAGAGTTGAGGGTCTATTTCTGGGCTTTCTATTCTGTCCCATTGATCTATGTGTCTGTTTATGTGCCATCACTGTACCATACTGTCTTGATGATGACAGCTTTGTAATACAGCTTAAGTCTGGAATTGTGATGCCACCAACTTTGGCTTATTTTTCAACATTCCTCTGGCTATTGGAGGTCTTCTCTAATTCCATATAAATTTTAGGATTATTTGTTCCATTTCTTTGAAAAAAAATGGGTATTTTGATAGGGATTGCATTAAACGTATACATTGCTTTAGGTAGCAAAAACATTTCACAATATTTGTTCTTCTAATCCGTGAGCATGGACATTTTTCCATTTCTTTGTGTCTTCCTCAGTTTTTCATGAGTACTTTATAGTTTTCTGAGTACAGATTCTTTGCCTCTTTGGTTAGGTTTATTCCTAGTTATCTTATGGTTTTTGGGTGCAGTTGTAAATGGGGTTGACACCTTAATTTCTTTTTCCTCTGTATTGTTGTTGGTATATAGAAATGCAATTGATTTCTGTGCTTTGGTTTTATATCCTGACACTGACTGAATTCCTGTACAAGTTCTAGCAGATTTGGAGTGGAGTCTTTTGGGTTTTCCACATAAAGTATTAATATCATCTGCAAAGAGTGATAGTTTGACTTCTTTTTGCTGATTTGGATGCCTTTAATTTCTTTTTGTTGTCTGATTGCTGAAGCTAGGACTTCTAGTACTCTATTGAATAGCAGTGGTGATAATGGACATTCCTGCCATGTTCCTGACCTTAGTGGAAAAGCTCTCAGTTTTTCTGCATTAAGAATGATATTCATGGGACGCCTGGATGGCTCAGCTGGTTAAGCGGCTGCCTTCGGCTCAGGTCATGATCCCAGCATCCTGGGATCGAGTCCCACATCGTCCTTGCTAAGCAGGGAGCCTGCTTCTCCCTCTGCCTCTGCCTATCACTCTGTCTGCTTGTGCTCACTCTCGCTCCTCTCTCTCTCTGACAAATAAATAAATAAAATCTTTGGAAAAAAAAAAAGAATGATATTCACTGTGGGTTTTTCAGGTACATACCTCAATATGATCCCTATACTTTGAAGAGTTTTGATCAAGAAAGGATCCTGTATTCTGTCAATGCTTTTTCAGCAACTATTGAGAGTATCATATGGTTCTTGTTCTTTCTTTTATTAATGTATTGTATCACATTGATTGGTTTGCAGATGTTGAACCAACCTTGCAGCCCTGGAATAAATCCCACTTGGTCGTGGTGAATAATCCTTTTAAGTACTGTTGGATCCTATTGGCTAGTATTTTGGTGAGAATTTTCGCATCTGTGTTCATCAAGGATATTGGTCTGTAATTCTCTTTTTTGATGGGGTCTTTGTCTGGTTTTGGCATCAAAGTAATGCTGGCCTCATAAAATGAGTTTGACAGTTTTCCTTCCATTTCTATTTTTTGGAACAGTTTCAGGAGAATAGGTATTAATTCTTCTTTAAATGCTTGGTAGAATTCCTCTTCTAACTTCCCCAGAAGCCATCTGGCCCTGAGCTCTTGTTTGTTGGGAGATTTTTGATGACTGCTTCAATCGCCTTATTGGTTATCGGGCTGTTCAGGTTTTCTCTTTCTTTCTGGTTCAGTTTTGTTAGTTTATACGTCTCTAGGAATGCATCCATTTCTTCCAGATTGTCAAATTTGCAGGTGTATAGTTGCTCATAATATATTCTTAGAATTGTTTGTATTTCTTTGGTGTTGGTTGTAATCTCTCCTCTTTTCATTCATGATTTTATTGATTTGGGTCCTTTCTCTTTTCTTTTTGTTAATTCTGGCCAGGGGTTATCAATCTTATTAATTCTTTCAAAGAACTAGCTCCTAGTTTTGTTGATTTGTTCTACTGTTCTTTTGGTTTCTATTTCATTGATTTCTGATCTTATCTTTATTATTTCGCTTCTCCTGCTGAGTTTAGGCTTTCTTTGTTGTTCTTTCTCTATCCCCTTTAAGTGTATGGTTAGGTTGTGTATTTGAGACCTTTCTTGTTTCTTGAGAAAGGCTTCTATGGCTATATACTTTCCTCTCAGGACTGCCTTTGCTGTGTCCCACAGATTTTTGAACAGTTGTGTTTTCATTATCATTTGTTTCCATGAATTTTTCAATTCTTTAATTTCCTGGGTGACCCATTCATTTAGTAGGATGCTCTTTAGCCTCCATGTATTTGAGTTCTTTCCAACTTTCCTCTTGCAGTTGAGTTCTAGCTTCACAGCATTGTGGTCTGAAAATATGCAGAGAATGATCCCAGTCTTTTGGTACCGGTTGAGACCTGATTTGTGACCCAGGATGTGATCTATTCTGGAGAATGTTCCATGTGCACTAGAGAAGAATGTGTATTCTGTTGCTTTGGGATGGAATGTTCTGAATATATCCGTGATGTCCATCTGGTCCAGTGTATCATTTAAGGCCTTTATTTCCTTATTGTTGTTTTGCCTGGATGATCAGAGCATTTCAGTGAGGGGGGCTGTTAAAGTCCCCTACTATTATTGTATTATTGTGGATGTGTTTCTTTGATTTTGTTATTAGTTGGTTTATATAGTTGGCTGCTCCCATGTTAGGGGCATAGATATTTAAAATTGTTAGATCTTCCTGTTGGACAGATCTTTTGAGTATGACATAGTGTCCTTCCTAATCTCTTATATAGTCTTTGGCTTAAAATCTAATTGATCTGATACAAGGATTGCCACCCCAGCTTTCTTTTGATATCTATTAGCACGGTATATTGTTTTCCACCCCCTCACTTTAAATCTGGAAGTGTCTTTGGGTCTGAAATGAGTTTCTTATAGATAACAAGGATTTTGCTTTTTTATCCATTCTTATACCCTGTGTCTTTTGATTGGGGCATTTGGCCCATTTACATTCAGGGTAACTATTGAGAGATATAAATTTAGTGCCACTGTATTGCCTGTAAGGTGACTGTTACTGTATTGTCTCTGTTCCTTTCTGGTCTACTACTTTTAGGCTCTCTCTTTGCTTTGAGTTCCCCTTTCAATTTTTCTTGTAGGGCTGGTTTGGTTTTTACAAATTCTTCTAGTTTTTGTTTGTCCTGGAAGCTTTTAATCTCTCCTTGTCTCTTCAATGATAGCCCAACTGGATATAGTATTCTTGGCTGCATATTTTTTCTCATTTAGTGCTCTGACTATACCATGCCAGTTCTTTCTGGCCTGCTAGGTCTCTGTGGATAAGTCTGCTGCCAATCTAATATTTATACCATTGTATGTTATAGATTTCTTGTCCTGAGCTGCTTTGGGGATTTTCTCTTTGTCACTAAGACTTATAAGGTTTACTATTAGATGATGGGGTGTGGACCTATTTTTATTGATTTTGAGGTGGATTCTCTGTGCCTCCTGGATTTTGATGCTTGTTTCCTTTGCCCTATTAGGGAAATTCTCTATTATAATTTGCTCCCATATACTTTCTGCCCCTTCTCTCTTTCTTCTTCTGGAATCCCAATTGTTCTAATATTGTTTCATTTTATGATATCACTTATCTCTTGAATACTCCCCTTGTGGTCCAGTAGTAGTTTGTCTCTCTTTTGCTCATCTTCTTTATTCCCTGTCATTTGGTCTTCTCTATCACTAATTCTCTCTTCTGCCTCATTTACCTAACAGTAAGAACCTCCATTTTTTTGTACCTCATTAATAACTTTTCTTATTTCAGCTTGGTGAGATTTTATTTCTTTCATTTCTCCAGAAAGGGCTTTTATTTCTCTAGACAGATTTTTCTAATATCTTCCATGCCTTTTTCAAGTGCAGCTAGCACCTTGAGAATTGTCATTCTGAACTCTAGATCTGACATGTTACCATGGTCCCTATTGATTAGATCACTAGCCTTTGGTACCACCTCTTATTTTTTTTTTTTTTTTTTTTTTGTGTGTGTGTGTGTGTGTGTGATGAGTTTTTCTGCCTTGTCCTTTTATCTGGATAAGAATATGAACAAGAGAATAAAATACTAAAAGGGTGGCAAAGACCCCAGAAAAATGTATGTTAACCAAATCAGAAGAGAAAAAAGGGGGTAAAAAGAAGTTTAAACAAAATTAAAAATTAAGAAAATGTATATTAGATGGTGAATAGAACAGAACCACCCACTTAATTTTGGGTGTATTTTTTGATCTGTTAGAAGAAACTACCTTCCAAAATTTTAAAGAAAAAAAAACATATATACAAAAATAGGGGTAAACACGATGAAGGGATAGAATATGACTGTAAAGATGAAAATTGAAGAAAAGTTCTAAAAAATGTATTGGTAATTGGTTGGGAAAAGAAAGAGGAAAAGTAGAGAGAATTTGCTCAGGCTGGAGATTAGAACAAAGCCATGTGCTAGATTTAGGGTATATTTTGATCTGTTAGAAGAAATTGTATCCCAAAAATTTTTTAGAAGAGAAAACCCTGTATGTATACAAAAAATAAAGTTAGAAACAGTGAAGGATAAAATATGACTATAATAATGTAGGATTAAAAAGATTTTTTTTAAAGAAAGGTATTGTTGAGATAAATTACTTAAAAGATGTTAAAAGAGGAAAAGTTTAAAAAATTAGAATAAGAAAAAAATAAAATTAAGAACATTTAATGAACTTTACAAGACTAAAGAATCACAGGGAGAAAGCCATGAATTTCATGCTTTGCTTCCCCCCCTCTGAAATTCTGCTGTTCTCCTTGTTCAGTGAGCTTGGTCTTGGCTGGATGTTCTTGATGATCTTCTGGGGAAGGGGCCTGTTGGAGTGATTCTCAAATTTCTTTGCCCAAGAGGTGAAATTGGGCTACCCTTGCCAGGGGCCAGGCTAAGTAATCTGCTCAGTTCACTCTTAGGAGCTTTTGTTTCCTGAATGCTTTCAGTAGAGCTCTGGAGGATGGGAATGAAAATGGCGGCTTCCCAATCTCTGGCTCAGAGGAGCTGAGAGCTCGTGGCCCCACTCTTCAGTGTGCCCTTGGAGAAAAACAGTCAATTACTCCTGTCTCCCTGGTTTCTGGCTGTGCCCCAAGCTCACCCAGCCTGTGACTTTGCGTTTCTGTCTCTGGTGCACACCCCCGTTTGGAGTCTCCAAACCTAGCAGATCCCTCCTGCTCTGTTCTTATGGTGGATGAAGATGGGTCTCCCGGGATCTGCCACTTGTGGGGTCCCTGCTCTAAGAGCAATGGTCCAACTATGCCGCAGATCACAGTTTGAGGTAACCCAGAGCTGAGAGCTCATTCCTTGGCTCTGGCTCTGTAGCCAGCTTCCCTGCTCTGATACCTGTGAGCTCTGCTACACTCAGACACCCCTGATCCTTCTGTGGCCCCACGGGACCTGAGACCACACTGTCCCTGCGAGGGCTCCACCCCCGCTTCGCCTCTGGAGTGATGTTGCCCAGTGGAGCAGACTTCTAAAAGTTCTGATTTTGTATTCCATTGCTCCACTGCTTGCCAGGAGCCAGCCCCTCCCCCAACAGTCTATCTTCCCGTTGCTTCCAATTCATTTCTCCACATGTCCTTCCTTTCAGAAAGTGGTCCATTTTCTGTTTCTAGAATTACTGCTCTTCTTCTCTTCAATCTCCTATTGGGTTTGTAGGTGTTCAGAATGGTTTGATAACTATCTAGCTGAACTCCTGTGACCTGATGTCATCTCAGTGTGCTACTCCTTCACCATCTTGACTCCTCCTCTCTAATTTTACATTTCTAATTTGGCATTGTAATGTAAAGAAAGCATTCTCTTTCTTTCCCTTGTAATGATTATCACCTTGGACTCATGGATTTTTTTTTTAATTCCTTTTACTATAACTCATTGTTGTCATTAATCTTTTTTATATTAAAAAAATGGGTCCATATTTGTCAGAAGGAGCCCCATGTAAGCTGGCTTCTGTAACTTTTTGACATCTCCCCATCAGTCTTTGAATATTTTTTTTCTTTCTGACCCAACTGTATATTCCAGGCTCAATTTGTACTTTATCTGTTTCTGACTTGGATTCAGTCATTTTCTAAAGAGGCTTGGTTTTATATTAATGCGGGAAATGGTATTTAGATACCAAGATCTGGGCACAGGTGTATTTATTGCTACTTTAGTAGTTACTGCTTCTAGGCCCATTCTTCACCTTAGGGGTAGGAAAAATACATGTATATAATCACATGTTCTTATTGATTACATGTAATTCAAAACTGGAACCATAGAGTTTTTCCATTTTTGAATCATAAGGTAAACATCTGCCCCCAGGACTCCTTCCCAGAGATAAGCGTCCACATCCTGATGCAGCTCTTGGCTAGGGACGGTTACATTGCCTCCCATGCCCATCTTAATATGGCTGTATTGGCCGAGATCCACCTCCGTCAGCCATATCTCAGCATTGCTCTAGTTAGAGCACTGGCAGCACTTTCACAGTGGTTTTTGTGTATATTCTAATATCTGCTATGGCAGCTGCCAGTCAGGTTGAGCTGTCTGCTTGAATAGTCCAGGTTACCTCCTGGTTACAAACTGGCATAGCTTTTGAGTGGTTTACCCCAACCGTATTCTGGACATAAACAATGTTATTTTTAGAGCACAAAATGCCTTGTACTCTTACTGTCGTCATTTTACAGATGAGGATATTGAAGCACAGAGAAATTGAGGACTTTGCTCAAAACTACATAGTAGGTGACACAGTCAAGTGAACCTAGGCTCTCCACTTAAATAGTCCTTGGTCTTAATCTACACTACTAGACCATAGGGTTTAAAGAAGAAGTAGGGGAAGATGTGGCCTGACAAGAGTGATTATTTTAAGATAATGAAGAACTTCATTAATCAAATAACTTTGGACTTGTTTGGTAGGCCCTGGGAAGTCACAGAAGGCTTTTGCTTGTAGAATGTTGTGATTAGAGATGTGTTGTAGAAGGTTAATTTCTTGTGGTTCTGGGGACTATTGGAGGCAAGATTCCTGTTAGGATGCTATTTTGGGGACTCTCTCTAGGGAAATAAAGAATCACCATCTCTAAGGTTTGGGGCTAGGGAATTTGTGATTTGATGCTCAGTTGGATTTAGAACCACTGTGGTAGACTGTTTTCTTTGTTTACCATATGTGTTTCGTTACTGTTATGCTGTTCCTATATGTGTCTACCTAGTAGATCCTCATTTAAGTACACTTGCTGTTAAAGGTTAGACATATTCCAGATGAAATTGATGGAACTGCTCAGGAGACATAGTATCTTTCATTGGTCAGGATCTTTTACTAGACATTTGAGCTATGCTATATTTTGTATAGACTCATTTTAGAATAAAGCTTAGTATCCATTTGATTCAACGTTATCTTGAAAATGGTTCTCCATTGGGTAGTATGATTGTCAAATTCATGAAATGCAAATGACAGAATATAAAGCAGATGCCCCTGCAAACCTTATAGAAACAGATTAAAGAGAACTCTCTGCTGTTTTGTTGTGTGTTATATTTGTTAAATTTAGGCAGAATTAATATTGAATCTCAAGAGAGGGGTATTTTGAATCCTGTGGCCATCAGCTCCCTGGTCAGTGTTGCCATTTTCACCATTCTGTCTGGCGAGAGCAGAGCAACAGTGGCTCTGTTTGGTCCTCTGTTTAATAAAGGTTGGGTACACCCTCAGTAGGTCACAAATAGCAATACCATAATTCTCCTGTAGGTTACAACTAAAATCTTTGTTGGTCAGTGTATACTCCTGACTTTGTTTCTAAGGCCAGTGCTTTTTGCTCCTTGGGTCAACCCACTTTTGATAGGCTGGATTTTTGATGTGCTATGAATTCCTTATACCAGAGGACAGAGATTATGATTAGAAGTTTCTTTTTCTTCTGGAAAATTTTGGTTTTCATGCCAACTGTAGAAATCTCTAAGGGCGCCTGGGTGGCTCAGTGGGTTAAACCTCTGCCTTTGGCTCAGATCATGATCTTCAGGGTCCTGATTGAGCCCCAAATCAGGCTTTCTGTTGAGCAGGGAACCTGGTTCCCATCCCCTCCTGCCTACTTCTCTGCCTATTTCTGATCTCTGTCTGTCAAATAAATAAATAAAAGTCTTAAAAAAGAAGAAGAAATATCTAAGATTCTAGATACTTTAAGGTGAAGGGTGATTTATTTTTCTAGATAGTGGGTATTTTAGATATTATTAAAAATAACATTTGCTTATTTCTATAAGTTTGCATTCTGCATACCTTTAAGCAGGAGATGTCTATATATTGATGATAAAAAGAAAAATAAATATGCTAAATTCTGTTTTCCTTTAACATATTTTTATTTCTAATTTCTTATGGCTTCAACTAATCTGGATAAAAGATATTTTTAAAGATCATCATTTATGATCTTTCTTAGATATTACTTAAAATAATAAAATAGCCTACTATCTAGAAAAATAAATCACCCTTTACCTGGAAGTATTTATAAAGATACTTGGCAAACCTATGAATAATGGCTCACTTAGAGCCAGAAATGGTGATATATGAGATCTTTATACTGGAAAAGTGGGAGAAGAACATCACAAATTAATCTGGTTTTTCTGAGTACCAGCTTGAGATAAAGTTAATGTAGCATATAATTCACCCATTTGAATAGTACAGTGTAATGGCTTTTAGTATATTCACAATTGTACAAGCATCTCCACAATTTTAGAAAATTTTTATCACCCTGAAGAGAGACCCTACACCCTTTACTATCACCATCCTATCTCCCCATCTCCCACCCCCAACCCTGAGCAACTGCTTTTCTATTTTCTATCTATATATATTGCCCATTTTGGACATTTCCTATAAATGGAATAATATATGTGTGTGTGTGTGAGAGAGAGAGAGAGAGATTGGCATCTTTTTTTTTTTTTTAAGATTTATTTGTTTATTTATTCGACAGGGAGAGATCACAAGTAGGCAGAGAGGCAGGCAGAAAAAGAGAGGGGGAAGCAGGCTCCCTACTGAGCAGAGAGCCCAATTTGGGGCTCGATCCCGGGACCCTGAGATCATGACCTGAGCCAAAGGCAGCGGCTTAACCCACTGAGCCACCCAGGCGCCCGAGGTTGGCATCTTTTACTTAGCATATTGTTTTCAAGGTTCATCTGTGTTGTATATATCACTATTTTATTGCTGAGTTGTATTCTATTTGTATATACCACAATTTTATTGCTGAGTTGTATTCTGTTGTATGGAATATCTATATTTTGTTTATCCATTCATCAGTTGATGGACATTTGGGTTGTTTCTACCTTTTTGGCTATTATGAATGTTTGTGAACAGATTTTGTGGTTTTATTTCTTTATATATGTGGTTTTATTTATTTATATTATATATGATATATATACACCTAAAGGTAGAATTGATCAAATGGTAATACTTTGTTTAATTCTTTGAGGAACTGCCAAAGTGTTTTGCACAACAGCTGTATCATTTTATGTTTTTACTAGCAGGGTATAGGGTTCTGACTTCCCTACATTTTTGCCAACAGTTGTTACTATGTGACTTTTTAATTATAGCCTTCCTAATGGATGTGTAGTGATATTTTAGTAGATTTAGCGCTATTTTACTTTTATCTCCATGTAAACTAAAGATAAATGAAACATATAATAAACCTGTTTTAAAAATAAATAATATGCAAGGTATAATTTTCTGAATTGGAATTAATTTTGAGAAACCGTGGTCAGATATGTATATGCTGTGCATATCATTTTAGCAGAATAATTCAAATACATAATGTTCATGATTGATTTGTTAAGTCTTTGCTCCCTCCCATCTCCCTCTAGGACTGCTTGGGCATGGTAGGTGTTAGAGCCACTGTATCACACAGGAGGCCAAGCAAAGCCTGGCTTCTTTTTAGGAATTTTTTTTTTTTAAGTTCTGTGTCTAAATCTGATACAAGAATAATAAGAGGCATGCAATACTAGAACTTCTGTCTTACTAATATATGACGCTTAATTAAGCACTCTTCCTTATGCCATAGCTTTAACTTTAATTTCTAATATGTAAATGTAATTCATTTTATCTAGTCTCCACTGATTGGACAGAACAAAAATATAACTTTTATAACACATATATAGAACCTACTATTGGTGTTTGTGTGATACTTTAAGCTCTGTCAAGTTAAATTCATTGGGATTCTGTATCCTTTCCTTTTTCATTGGAACTGCTTTTTATTCTGTAAGCAGTCTTAATACTACTGCTCTTAGACGGCCCATAGACTTTCTGCTCTGCCACCTGGTGGTGGCAGTTATTGCTTCTGCCACTGCTGCCTCGCCTCCTGCTAATACGCAGACTCAGAGAGGGTAGCACTGGGATGAGTCAGCCTGCTGGTGTCAGGTGGTATGGGCCCTGGAGCCAGACTTCTAGGTTTGAATCCCTGCATCACTGCCTCTTTGCTGACTCACCTTGAACAGGTTACACAGTTTCCTCATCTGTAAAATAAGCATAATAAGAGTCCCTCTCACGGGGTGGTTGTATTAAATAAGTTTAATACAAATGCTGAAAACATTACATGGCACATGGAACTATGTGTTAGCTATCATTGTTATTCTGATCTTAATGTTTTAGGTAAGAAATTATAGATGTATGTTTTATTTAGAGATATAAATTACTCTATACTGGTTGTAGCCTAGAGTTTATTTTGTTTTTATTATTGATCTTTTCTAGATACATTATGTATATACTTTTCTATTTGCAGCTCGATCTACAGTTTTATTTATATTATGTATTAATTTTTTCATTTGCAGCTTTTCTCTTTCTGTTTTACATAATTTTTAATTTAGCTCTAACTCATATAGTAACGTTAAAGGGTAAAAAATTACTAGAATTTATTTAATATTTATTTTGAAAATTTTTAGTTTAAAAGTGGTTGAATATCATATAGAAATAACCATAAGGACAAGAGTGGTATTTATATAAATTTATTTTTGAATTTGTAGAAGTTAAGTAATTAGTGAAATGAGAAAATGTTTTTGTTTTGAAAAGGTATTACTGGGTGCCTGGGTGGCTGTGTTGGTTAAGCAGCTGCCTTCAGCTCAAGGTCATGATCTTAGGTCCTGGGATTGAGTCCTGCATAGGGCTCTCTGCTCAGCAGGGAGCCTGCTTCCCTCTCTCTCTCTGCCTGCCTCTCTGCCTACTTGTGATCTCTCTCTGTGTGTCAAATAAATAAATAAATAAATCGTTTAAAAAATATTACCAATTAGTTCTACTGTTTCCTAATTTTTTGAAGTAAATGCTAGATTTTATATGCATTTTTTTGCATACTGTGATAAGGTAGTTTCTAAGTAAGTTTTTTTAACAGCTTATCCCTTCCTGTTTTATATATGTTATATGTGTATATCCATACATGTATGTATATACATATTGTATGCATGTGTATATATCCTGAACATTATTATAAGCAGTGTTGTTTTTTTCTACTCAATATTGTGCGTATTTTCACCTGTTGTTAAATATTTTAAGATACTATAAATTACTTATTATGATTGTAACATTGTTTCCTTCCTTTTTGTTATGTATAATATAATGTCACTTTCATTCACAGTTATTTTTTCCTCTCAAATTATATCTGTAGAATAAATTTCCAAGAGAAAGAATCTTTATAAAGAGTATGCAAATAGTTTTATGGCTCTTGAAATGTTTTCCCACATTTTTGTTCAAAAGAGTTATGCTAAAACTTTTAATTCCCTTAAATACTAATTATTAATTTAATACTAATTAAATACTAATTTCTAAGAGCTTTCCTTTTTAAAACATTGTGCTAGGAACAAAGATAAAAAAGACAGGCTCTCTACTCTCCAGGGCCAGAGTTTAATAGAAAAGACACATACAGATAAATGACTTGAGTGAAAGGAAGTTGATTCAGTGTGCCACTTCAGGTCTGAAGGAATAACTGGTCTGTCTGGGCATAGCATTCCGGAAAAGACTTGTCGGATAAGGTAGAATATGAAAATATCTGAATTTGAAACAATTATTGATGCTTATTTTTCTTTCTTGCAGATGGTGTTTATCATTTCTAAAAATATTGCTTGCCTAACTAAATGATTTAATTTCTACCAACTGCACAAAAGTAGAAAGAGCACATAAAGTTTGGACAAAATATTTAATTGTCTGAACTTCAGCTTCCTCACATGTAAAATGTATATGATACTTCCTTTAGAGAGTTGTGTTATAGAAAATGTATATTATTTCCAGCCTTATTTCAGAAAAGATTTGAAATGAAAGAACTAATATATTAATGAAGTCTTAGAATGGCATCTGGCACATGAATTAGACTTATTAAGTAGGAATCACCATTGGTTTTATGATTGCCATTATTAAGATAAGGTATCTGCCTTTCTATAAACAGTGCTAACTTTTTGGTAGGCTAGTCTATCACCTCCTAGTCAAAACCCTCTTTTTTAAGCTCCAGTGTAAAGTTAGCTCTTCCTTCCTTACAGTGACACACAGACTAGCTTCTTTCCTTCTTTCTTTTTAATTTTATTTTTTTAGATTTTTGGAGAGAGCATGCGAATGGGGAGAGGTAGAAGGGGAGAAGAGAGAGACTCTTAAGCACACTCCAATCTCATGACCTTGAGATCATGAACTGAGATCATGATCTGAGCCAAAATCAAGAGTTGGTCGCTTAACCAACTAAACCCCCCAGACACCCTGCTTCTTTCCTTCTTTCCAGCTCTTACTAGTTGCCAGGTACCATGTTAGGTATAGGAAATATGAAGATAAATATCTCCTTGCCCTCAAAAGTCCTACTTTCTCACTAGGAGAATAGTGTTGTGTACAGGTGACCATACTACGGTGAGATAGTGATTCTCAACCCTGGCTTCTGGGGAGCTTTTTAAAAATACCAGTACCCATGCCCTTCTTCACATAAGTCAAAATTTACTGCAAGTACAAACTATTTTGTAGGAACCTCTACTCATTCTGTAGGAAGAATGAGTCATTTTGATTGGAAAATGAGTTGGAAAAAAACCTTTAGAATTAAGATGGCAATTAAGCCAATGTCAGGACTTAGTATATATTTGTAAAGAAGATGACAGCAGCAAGGGCATAGAAACCTGAAATTTGGTGACAGATTTGGGAAACAGCAGTCTTCTGTGGCTCTTCTGAAAGGAGTGTGGATTGGGAGAAAGAAATGGTAAAATATAATGCTAGACTGATAGGGCAATGATTAAAGAACTTTACCTCTGTTAAGGAGTTTAGACTTATATAAAGTAAATGAGATAGACTTCATGAGAGAATGATATGATGAAATCTCTGATTTGGAAAAATGACTAGCCTTAGTTTATAATGTCTTCAGAAACAAATTCTAGATAGGTTTAAAGTTAATAGAAAAAATAGAGGACAATATTTCCATATTCTTGGGGTGAGGAAGCCTTTTGTAAACATGGGGTAAATTCTGAAGCCATAATATTGAGATCAATAGATTTTTACCAAGAATATGTTTAGATCTTCCCTATAGCGTACTATAAATAAAGTTGAAAATCCAAAGGCAAACTAGGAAAATGTATTTGCTATCAGAATGATACAGATCTAATCTTCCTAATATATAAAGAACACTCACAAATCAAGAAATGAAGATAGAGGAACATCCCCAAAAGAAAAATAGATGAAAGATATAAGCAGGCAGTTTTCCAAGGAAAAAATACAATTTTTTTGTTTAGCATGTAAAAAGATGCTCATCCTCTTTCAGAGAAATGCAAAGTCGAACAAGAGTGGTTTTTTTTTAACCTTTCAGACTGATACATATGATAAAAAGTGAATGATGTCATATTTGACAAAAAATGTGGGGAAACAGGCAGAGTGATAACATTCTTGGCAGGAGATAAACGTTGCCAGAAGCTTTCTAGGAAGCAGATCAGTGGTTATTTATGAAAACTTAAAATGTGGTTGCTCTTGGACCCAATAGTCCCACAGTTTAAAATTGCCTCTGGAGAAATATAATGTTGTACCATTGTTTATAATGCCAGAGAAGAGGACACAATGTGAATATTTACCTATTTGATGTGCATTGAATGTCTTTGTAAGAATATATAGTAGACTATACCTGTTGCTAGGGGAGAAGGACTAGGAGAGAGGTAATTCCTATTTTATATACTTTGTAATGTTTGGAACTTTTAACAATCACCATGTAATAACACTTTTGTGTTTAAAAACAAGAAAACATGTACACCAACAAATAAAGGCAAAGGAAAGATTGGAAGTCCTGGGCTGCTGGGTGAATAGGATGAGGAGGAAGATGGAGCCAGGAGAATCAGAGGTCTTTGTCTCCTTCAAGGGTGGCAAATATTGATGGTCTGCACTGGCACTGTGGCAATCAGTAGATTGAAAGACATTTTGGAAGTAGAATTTAGGAATTTCTACTATGTGGATGTGAAGCCCGGGGCAAAAGCATAGTCAAAGATTGGAAATTGACTAGTACCATTAATAATCGGTGCACCAGACATAGTATCTTGAAGTTTGTAAGTTGTATTGCTGAATAAATGACTATAACATTATTAAAAATAGGAAAAATGGGGAAAGGAACATTTTCTGAGTAGAAGATAATGAATGTCTTAAGGATCCTCAATAATTATTTCAATAATAAATTAGTTTGGTTCAGTTAGCTCATCTCTTATTTTGTGCTTTCTTATTAAGGCTTGTCTTCTGTAGTCTTTAGTTCTGTTACTGTTCGTTAGGAATTATTATTAGCATTTTAAAATATATAAACAACAGTTTCTAAGTGTAATTTTAAAACTCTGTGTTCTTTTATATTTGCAGAGTGCTCACTTGGCCATGATAGATACGCTAATGATGGCTTATACCGTAGAAATGGTCAGTATAGAAAAAGTAATTGCGTGTGCTCAACAGTATTCAGCTTTTTTTCAAGCCACGGATCTGCCATATGATATTGAGGATGCTGTCATGTACTGGATTAATAAGGTAGGAATATACCCACTGTAGTAAAAATGAGTTTCATAACCAGAAACTCCTCAATTTATCCTCAATTAAAATCCTCAGTTATGCACTGCCACTCTGCCACACATTGCTGGTTTTCTCTACCCAAAATTCTTATTTTGAAATCCTAACCCCCAATGTGATGATGTTGGGAAGTGAGGCCTTTAAGTGATTAAGTTATAATGGGATTAATGCCCATATAAAAGAGGCCCCAGGGGGCTCCCTTGCTCCTTCTGCTCTGTGATGTCACAGCAAAGAGATGGCCAGGAAGCAGGCCCTCACCAGACACCAAATCTGCTGGTCCCCTGATCTTGGAATGCTCTGCATCCAGGTTTATGAGAAATAAATTTCTGGATGGAACTAGAGGGTATTATGCTATGCGAAATAAGTCAGTCATAGAAAGACAAATATATGATTTCACTCATATGTGGAATTTAAGAAACAAAACAGATGAGCATGGGGCAGGGAAGGAAAAATAAGATAAAAACAGAAGGAGGCAAACTGTAAATGACTCTTGACTATGGGAAACCGCCTGAGGGTTGCTGGAGGGGAGTTGGGTAGAGGGAGGGGGACATTGGGTGAGAGACATTAAGGAGGGCACTTGATCTAATGTACACTTGGTGTTATATGCAATGGATGAATCACTAAATTCTATTCCTGAAACTAATAATATACTATATGTTAGCTAAATTGAATTTAAACAAAAAATTTTTAAAAAGGGGCACCTGGGTGGCTTAGTGGGTTAAGTGTCTGCTCTCTGCTCAGCAGGGGCCCTGCTTCCCCCTCTCTCTCTGCCTGCCTCTCTACCTACTTGTAATCTCTGTCAAATAAATAAATAAAATGTTTTTTTTTTTAATTTTTCCAAAAAAAATTTAAAAAAAAAGAAAGAAATTTCTGTTGTTTATAAGCTACCTATTCTGTGGTTATTTCTGTTACAGCAGCCTGAACAGACTAAGGCACACTCCATTACTGTTTTTGTTTTAAATCAAAATGAAAAGTAAAGTTGTTCAAGTTACTTAAAATTTCCCATTACCTTTTGACTAAAAAAAAAAATTCTGTTAAAATGATTAAAATAGATTTCTGTATATTCTGCAACATCTATAATTACATTTAATAATAATTATTTCTTATCAGATAAATATAATTCCCAGCACTCAGAGTAGGGTATTATACACTGTGAGTGTTGAGTAAATATTTTTTGAATCCAAGAATGAAGTTTTATTCATCAGGATGGGAAACACTACAGAAAGTCTATATTCTTGTGAGAATGATCCAATAGGGAGGGAGAACTGAATGATGCAGGAGATTGAGGGAATAACAGTGTGGTCCATACACCAGTAGCATTAGCAGCACCTGAAGCTTCTTAGAAATGCCTACTCTCCACCCAAAGCCCAGACCCATCAAATCAGAGCCTGCATTTTAACAAGCTCCCATGACTCATACGCACTTGAAAACTTGACAAGCACATGAAAGCTTGACAAGAACCGAAGCAGAGGATCAGTGACCGTGACAAAGAAAGAAAGAGTTCCAGAGCAATAAGTGAAGAGAAACTGCCCTCTGTTAGGATGCTGGAGGGGAGACTCTCTCTACTTTAACAGCAGGGAAGAAAGAAAGAGAAGGAGTACTGATGCAGAAAGTTTACTGATTTGGTGGCAAGAAGAAAAAAGTCCCACCTGATGGCTCCCCATCTCTAGTCTCAAAAAAGGAGAGGCAAGGTCCTCAACTAACAGTAAGAAGGGATGGGTTATGGAAAGTTTGAGGACTAGAGAAGAAAGGATGAAATCGTCTTGAAATGTGGGAAAGTGAACTTCTTAATGACACACTTCTTGGCCTGGCAGTAAGCCCTGAGTGTTCATTTGAAGTGTGTACTTCTAAATTTAAAGTGAAACTGACTTCCTTGTGTAAATTTCTCCAGTAATACTTACCTCCATAGATGCACCCTAGAGAGAAGGTGGGTAACCCAGCTTATCTAGGGTTTTATCAGATAAACCATAAGGAGGAAAATAAAACTTCCCCATCCAGATAAAACCCCATTCATCCATATACAGAACCTCTCTAAAGAGTTGTTTACTCATTTACTAGCCTTCTCTGCTCTCTCTCTCATCCCCATTACTATCCTGAGATTATTCCTGAGTTGGTTTGGAAGATGGCGTCCATTTTGACAAATCCGGTAATACTTCTCTGTACTTATCTTAAATTCAGTCTTTACTTCTAAATCATGTGTGACCCTTCTAAAGTTTGAAAGGAGAACCCAAGGTGTTGGTAGGACTCAAGTGCCACACTGGTCTCCTATGTAGCAGGTAGCTTCTTCAGCCTGCCAGCACTTGTTTCCCCTCTGTGCTGCTTGGAGTCTTTACTACATGTGCATAGTTCAGGGCTCAGCCAAGGATTTGATGTCAGTTTATACATGGAGCTGGGGTCTCCCTTGTAGTGATTCCTTCTTTCCAAGGATACTCTTCCTCAAAGTCTAGCCATTCTGACAGTCTCAGATTTCTCCCTCAGTTCCTCATTCCAACAAGACTGGTTTTCTGCTTGAGTTCTAGCCACTGTGCATTGTGTGAATTGAGGAGAAAACCATAGAAACATAGATTTCACTCAGCGTGTTCCTTTCTTTCAAAGGAAGAAACTCAAAACCCTGAGATCGAGTCATGTGTTCTACTGACTGAGCCTGCTGGGAGCCCTACTATTTTATATTTTAAAATGAAAATAAATAAATAAAAGCTAGTATATCTTAAAATTAATGGGTAGGATCTACTTCCAAGTTCATACGGTTGTTGGCAGGGTTTAGTGCAGGCAGTTGGACTAAAGGCCTCAGTTTCTTATTGCCTCTGTGGAGGCAAGGCTAGCAATTCCCTGCCATGTGGGCCTCTCCATAGGATAGCTCCCAGCATGGTAGCTTGCATCGTCAAAGCCAGCAAGAGAGTTGACTAGCAAGATGGAAATTAGAATGTTATGTAACGTGATCACTAACATGATACCCTATCACCTTAGTTGTATTCTGTTGGTTAGAAGCAAATTAGGTCCTTCTCTCATTCAAGGGGATTAGTGGAGACCATTTTAGAGCCATACTACCCCAAACCGCTTTATGAGGTAGCTTTTATTCAAACTAAAATCTGAGGCTGAGAGGCATCAAGGAATTATTAAGGTCATAGCTTGTAAGTACAGGTTTTGATTCAGACCCAAGTCTTTCCTAATTCTGTTGTCTCTTAGAGTGTTTTATACAACCAAATTGATGATCTAAGAGATTAACTAGAAAATGTTATAGCATGGCATATTCATATACTAAAATAAATCTGTTGATAAAATCCCTTGTAACCCCTTAGAAATATCATGAATAGAAAAAACTCTTAGTGATTATTGTTAATTAAATTTATCATAAATTGGGTGCCTGGGTGGCTCCCCTTCGGCTCGGGTCATGATCCCATCATCTGGGATCCAGTCCCACGTCTCCCTCCCTTGAGCTTGCTTCTCCTTTTGCCTCTCTCTCCGTCTCTCATGAATAAATAAATAAAACCTTATAAAAATTTTATCATAAATTTAAATTCTCCGTTTGTTTTTATTTTTATTTTTTGAGAGATTTTATTTATTCATGAGAGAGAGAGGCAGAGGCAGAGGCAAAGGGAGAAGCATTCTCCCCAAACTGCAGGGAGCCCGATATGGGACTCTATCCCAGGACCCCGGGTTCATGACCTGTGCCAAAGACAGATCCTTAACCCTCTGAGCCACCCAGGCCCCCTCTCTCTCCATTTGTTTTTAGCCACTGAACTGAATTCTGGGCAATAGAAGAGTTCAGAAAATTATGGGTTTAGAGTTATCGTGGTTGATAATGGCATTAATGTTTTCCAGAGTGCCATAATTAAACAATGTGAACATTTATTTTTCGTTACTAGAGTGACCTTAAAATCATTAGCTCAAAATCCAGAATTGTTTAAAGTATTCTTAAGAAATATTTTATGTACTATATAGACTGTTTCTTAACCTTTCTAGATTATGGGTGTTTGAGTAATGTAATAGGAGATAAATTAGACCTTCTCCCAAGAAACTTCTCATAGAGAAGATTTTTACATCTATTTTAGCTGTGGCCTTATGATGGCAGTAAAACCGGCTCATGATTCAGGGACAGGTCTATGAAATCACAGATTAAGAACTTGATTCCAAGTGTTTTCTACTGTGTGTGTGTGTCACACACACACACACACACACACACACACACACACACACAGGAATGTTACTTAGCCATTAGAAAAGAAGGAAATCTTGTCCTTTGCAACAACATGGATAGATCTAGAGAGTATAATGCTAAGTGAAATAAGTCAGAGAAAGACAAATACCATATGATTTCACTCACTTGTGGAGTTTAAGAAACAGAATAAAGGAAAAAAAGGACACAAACCAGAAAACAGACTCTTAACTATAGAGACAAACAGATGATTATCAGAGGGGAGAAGGGTTGAGGGGATAGTTGAAATAGGTGAAGGGGATGAAGAGTACACTTACCTTGATGAGCACAAGAGTCATACACAGAATTGTTGAATCACCATATTGTACACCTGAAACTAATTTAGTATCGTAATGTTAACTCTACTGAAATTGAAAAAATAATAAAATAAATGCTTCATGCCATTTTAAAAAAAACCTACAGTGTTTTTATTGAAAATAAAAACATTAATTTTAAGGAAAATAATTTCCATTTACTAGTCCTTAAAGAGATAATAAAGTTTTTATGAAAAAGTTTGTTGGGGCGCCTGGATGGCTCAGTTGGTTAAGCATCTACCTTCAGCTCAGATCATGATCTCAGGGTCCTGGAATCAAGCCCCATAGTGAGCTCCCTGCTCATCGGGGATCTGGCTTCTCCCTCTCCTCTGTTGCTGCTGCTCACCCTGCTTGTGCCCTCTTACATTCTCCCTCTCAAATAAATAAATAAATAAATAAGATCTTTAAATCAAAAGTTTGTTGGGGTTCTGGGTGGCTCAGTCAGTTAAGTGTCTGCCTTTGGATAAGGTTATCATCTCCAGGTCTTGGGATCAAGCCCCGAGTCAGGCTTCCTGCTCCACAGGGAGTCTGCTTCTCTCCACTCTCTCCCTCTGCCCCTCCCCACTGCTCATTCTCTCTCTCTCAAATAAATCTTTAAAGAAAATAAAAATTTAAAAGGTTTGTTTTGTAAGCATTAAAATTGGAAATTGAGTACCTTTTTTCTCTAGAACTCTAACCAGCTCCTGACATATAGTAGAGACTCAGCAAATTTTTAAATAAATTAATTTAAGAATATCAAATAAAACACCTGTAAAATACTATTTTTTTCTGGTTGGGAAAATGAAATTTTCTTATTTAAGTGATGCCAATATTTGACATCGGAGATCTGACCACAGACATTTTATGGTGCGTGTTATTTCACTGTCATATTTGAATATAAATTCAAATTAGTGTTTTTATATTTTAAGGTAAATGAACATTTGAAAGACATTATGGAACAAGAACAGAAATTGAAAGAACATCACACAGTTGAAGCTCCGGGAGGTCAAAAGGTATATGTTTCAAAGAAAATAAGGTGCCTTTATTGATAGACTATGTATGTTCACATACATGTATTGTTTGGGAAATACAGATATTAATAAATAGATATATTCATAAAATTATTTTTTGGTGGTTAACTGTGCCCTAAGAAAGCATGTCATAAATGCCAAGTAAGTAGAAGTACAAAATGAAGGTTAATTGGATGAAGGTGTTTAGGAAAAATTTTTAATGATAAGAGCTTAATTTCTGGAATACTTTTGGCAAAAATAATGGCTTTGCCTTTGGTAAAATGTATGAAACAACAAGAAAACATTTTCAATGTATCAGCCTTACAATGACTTGTAGTAGGACCGGCCTTTAAAATATATTCCAGGGGGCGCCTGGGTGGCTCAGTGGGTTAAGCCGCTGCCTTCGGCTCAGGTCATGAACTCAGGGTCCTGGGATCGAGTCCCGCATCGGGCTCTCTGCTCGGCAGGGAGCCTGCTTCCTCCTCTATCTCTCTGCCTGCCTCTCTGCCTACTTGTGATCTCTCTCTGTCAAATAAATAAATAAAATCTTAAAAAATAAAAATAAAAAATAAAATAAAATATATTCCAGGAATTGTGTATTATGATTATTCTATGAAGAAAGAAGAAACATTAATATGGATTTGTTTTTTTCATGCTTTCAAAATTCTTGTGGCTTTTAGAGTTTTCTTCTTTGAAAATTTGTATTTTTATCATATACTAAGACCAGAAGTATATTTCCTGCACTATAGTATATCACATTTTTTAAAACAGTGAGAGCTCTTTAAACATGTTCTGTAGCATTTGAATTGGGGTGAAAGAAATTATAAGCATTCAGAGATCTTATTTTCCAGTTGAATTATTTAAAGTTTCTTTATTATTATACACAGTTTTTCTATTCATTTTGGTCTAATGCTCCTGGTCATTGATACCTCTATAAGAAGAAAAAGAAAAAAGGAAAGAAAAGGAAAGGTGTTTTGTGTATTACCAACTTCAGTAGAAAACTTTTGTAAGAGATCACCTGAAATTGTGTCTAAATTTGTTATTTTGGGATCACAATGATTTCCTTCATTTAGCTTACTGACTAGCTGCTGAAAATACTGTCCATACTTGACTCTTTATCCTAACCTTGTTGACATCCTTTCTCCTAAATTAGGTACATCAGAATGGAAATCTTTGTTTTCTGTCACCCCTGATCACATGCTCCATTTTCCTGACTTCCAGCAGCTTCTGTCCCTGTCTCTTTCCTCTTTCTTCTCTGAGTCCTTTACTGTTAATTTCCCTTCTTCTCTCTTTCTCATCCTGTAGGGGTTAAAACCTTGCCCCCAGTTTTGCTCCTGGCTCTAATCAGGACTAAGCTAAGATGGTATCATCCTAAGTTATAACACTGATGACCTTTTTCCATGGAAATCTTGTTTGTTAAATATAATGATTAAATTCGGTAGTATTGCATACGCATCATGAAGTACGTGGGGATTGTTTGCTGACATAGGACCCAATAAACATAATTTTATGGAATAAAAAAATGCCATTTATATTCCAAACAGAGCAAGTGGCTTTTAAGAAAAAGTGGAATCTGGGCACTACTCATAACATTTTGATGTTTTAATAGTGCTTAGTCTTATGCAATTGCACATATTAACCTCACAACCAATATTTGTTTAGTGAGTCATTGAGTAAATGTGACTCATTTTTAAATATTTGGATTCATACATATTTTAGCACAATACATATTTTTATTTTCAAATTATTTTCTTTCCAATTGTTAGAATCTTTGTGCAAATTTCACATAGACTGTGTTAATTTTACAGAGTCTTACTGCAAAGTGCGGGGTTTCATCATTATGAAGAACCACTTTGTGACAGTGTAAACTAGGGAAAGAAATCTCTATTACCTAATGATGAGATTTTTGGCATTTGAACTGGTTGGTTTGGCTGGAAATTCAGTCACTTTATTCTTGATTTTCCCATAAAAACAGAATTCTTGATTCTTTCCTCCTTTTAGGGATGAGAGGTAGAATGACTTGTAAGTGGAAAGAAGTTGCCACGCCACCCACCTACTCCAGCTTGCTGGCCTACTAACCCAGATTAGCCTTGTCTTTGATTTATCCAGCTATAGCCAGAGCCCATTGTTTGGATGATAACATTTCTTACCTCTTGTCCTTATCTACTTATTCTCAACTTAGATGTTCAATAACATCTATTTTATGAAACTTCTTTTTAAACTATCTTCTTGGTAAAATACATGCATATGTTGAGGGATACTTGCACTGTATTTTTTTTTAACTTCTTCAAACTTTAATTTAGTGAGTTAACATTTCCTCATTCCCAAAAATGCTGCATTATTGTCCATATAATTTCTTTCTTTCTTTCTTTCTTTCTTTCTTTCTTTCTTTCTTTCTTTCTGAACTACAGGTTTATTCCTATTCATTTTTTTTAAATTAACGTGTAATGTATTATTTGCTTCGGAGGTACAGGTCTGTGATTCATCAGTCTTACACAATTCACAGTGCTTACCATAGCACATATTCTCCCCAGTGTCCATCACCCAGCCACCCTATCCCCTTACCCTCCTCCTCTCCAGCAACCCTCAGTTTGTTTCCTAAGAGTAAGAGTGTCTTACAGTTTGTCTCTGTCTCTGGTTTCATCTTGTTTCATTTTTCCCTCACTTCCTCTATGATCCTGTGTCTTGTTTCTCAAATCCTCATATCAGTGAGATCATATGATAATTGTCTTTCTCTGATTGACTTATTTTGCTTAGTATAATACCCTCTGGTCTCATCCACTTTGTTGCAAATGGCAAGATTTCAATTTTTGATGGCTGCATAATATTCCTGTGTGTGTGTGTGTGTGTGTGTACACTACATCTTTATCCATTCATCTGTTGATAGATGTCTGGGCTCTTTCCATAGTTTGGCTATTGTGGGCATTGCTGCTATAAATATTGGGGTGCAGGTGTTCCTTCAGATGACTACATTTCTATCTTTGGGGTAAATACCCAGTAGTGCAGTTGCTGGGTTATAGGATGGCTCCATTTTCAACTTTCTGAGGAACTGCCATACTGTTTTCTAGTTTGGCTGCACTGGCTTGCATTCCCACCAACAGTGTAGGAATGTTCCCCTTTCTCCACATCTTCACCAACACCTGTCATTTCCTGACTTGGTTTTGATTTTCTTGACGTGGTTTTGATTTCTATTTCCCTGATGCCAAGTGATTTTGAGCACTTTTTGGTGTGTGTGTTGGTCATTGGATGTCTTCTTTGGAGAAATGTCTTCGTGTCTTCTGCCCATTTCTCGATTGGATTACTTGTTTTTGGGGTGTTGAGTTTGATAAGTTTATAGATTTTAGAGACTGGCCCTTTTTACTTGCACTGTATATTTTAAGTGCTGGACCAAAATTAGAATTCCAAATGTATTTCTTTAGATGTTATTAGATCTGTTGATGATGTATTTCTGATTGCTGAGTTGGTTGGTGTCCTAAAAGGAAGACATTTTAAATAGTACCATGTCCTAGAAAAATGTTTTGTTTAAGCAGTTTACTAGTGTTATTTTCTGTTTTTCTTTCAAGTTGCTCTTTTTCCTCTAATACTCCTTTTTACTCTAAAGTAGGATGCCCAGTTAAATGTGAATTTCAGAGAAATTCACAATGAGATACACGAGGATCTCATGTTTTTATTTGTTGAACCTGGCAGCCCTAACTTAAAAGATCTCTGAAGTTTATAGCTAATGACATTGAGTCCAACATTCATTCTTTTAAGGAGTTTGTTCAAAGTGCTATGGAAAGATGAGTATGAACTTAAAGTCAGAATAGTTCTGCCACTAACTAACTTCATGACCTTTACCACGGCACTTAACCTCTTGGGCCTCATTTTCTTTATCTGTAAAAATTTAAAAGTTGAATTAAATGGCTTCTAAATTTTATGACTAAAATGATTCTCAAATTTTCCTTTCTTAATATATTAGTAAAAGTAAGGGATTCAAAGCAAATGGTTAGTGAAAATAGCAAGTAGCTGATTATTACAAACTTTTATATGTATGAGTATATATATGTAACTTGTAGAGTTATGGTAACTGGGAGTAAAATATCTAAGAAGGTTTTCTGGAAAATATGGGACTTGAATAGGGCCTTAGGGTTTATGATATTTGCAAAGTAGGGCACTAGGTCATAGGGAATAACATGAGTGGGGACATGAAGTAAAAGACATAGTTGGGCATTAGTAAACAGACGATTTGTTTAATTTTTGAAATAGCTGCAAATTCATGGGTTTCTATGCTTAAATTTACAGTACTAATAGAGAGAGTAAAGTTTGTTTCTCACAGTATTAAAGATACCTGTCTTTTCAGCGTAACACTTGCCACTTTTAAAATAGAAATACTGGTGAGGTATTTTACAGAGGGTTGGGAATTGGTTGAGGGAATAACCTGTGGAGAAAGAATATTAACTGAGCTCTAATTGCTTTTCATTTAAAGGTGTAGTCTCAAAGTAGACTGCACTTTTCCCAGTGAGACAGTAGTTGAACACTTATACATCTTTGCTTGATTACCTCAGCCCCTATGAATTTCTATTTTTACCAAAGTTCCTTAGCAATTAAAAACTGTGACCAACTTTTTTTGTTTTAAATGCTGTTTCTTGGGCGCCTGGGTGGCTCATTGGGTTAAGCCTCTACCTTCAGCTCAGGTCATGATCTCAGGGTCCTGGGATTGAGTCCCGCATCCGGCTCTCTGCTCGGCAGGGAGCCTGCTTCCTCCTCTCTCTCTCTCTGCCTGCCTTTCTGCCTACTTGTGATCTCTCTTTGTCAAATAAATAAATAAAATCTTCAATAAGTAAATAAATAAATAAATAAATTCTGTTTCTTCAAACAGTACCTGAGCTAATAATTGAAAGATTCTTTTTTTCAATAACATCAGTTTTTTAAAAGTTTTTGTTGAATCCAGTTTTGTTTATTATTTAGTAAGGTCTGTGCCCAGTGTAGGGCTTGAACTCCTAAAGCATGCAGCTCTACCAACTGAGCCAGCCAGGTGCCCCAAAAGAAAGATTCTGAAGTCAAATACATTTGGGAAATGCTGCCTTGTCTGTGCCCCTTTAAAAATGATAAAGCCCGTTTTAGTACATTGAAGGCCCAGTTAAGAAGCCTGTCTAGCTATTTCTCAAGCATGTTTAATCTTGGACTTCTTTTGTGAATAATGTCTACTAACATCCTGTAAAATTAGTGTTATTTGGAGCATGCTTTGGGAAACATTGACTTAGAGCTTACAATTTTGTAATTGTCTTTCTCATTCATATATATATTCGTGTGTATGTGTGTGTGTATATATATATATCTCCTAATATAGGACATCATTTTCAGATACATCATTTGCATTGACTCTTAGATTTATCTGGTTTCTTTTTCATACCATTGTTTCACTCAAATAGTTGTGAAGACTTGACCTGCTGAAATTAGATCATTTTTAAGGACCCTAAGATCCTATTCGGTAATTACAGTTTATTCTTGTGTGGACTTTTGTGGTCAGTGCTGATTCATTTCTTTATACCTATTGCCAATATGCCTTTTCTTTTCAAAGTTGTTTACTCACTTACTGGTAAAGTAACTGCCCAGTCTAGAATATACCCCTGTTGTATTCTCAACTCATTTAGAGGAACTTGGCATTTTAAGCTTTTTTTTTTTTTAACTAAGTGATATTTCTTTTATTTATTTAATTTTTTAAAATATTTTATTTATTTGACAGACAGAGATCACAAGCAGGCAGAGAGCGGAGGAAGCAGGCTCCCCGCTGAGCAGAGAGCTTGACACGGGGCTCCATCCCAGGACCCTGAGATCATGACCTGAGCCAAAGGCAGAGACCTTAACCCACTGAGCTACCCAGGCGCCCCCGTTTTAAGTGTTTTTAAAATTCAGAGATGGTACCATGATTTTTTTTTCTCCAAGCAGTATTTTATAAAGATGACTTGCCCTAAAAAAAAAAAAAAAAAAATTACTTGCCCTGGAGAGACTTAAATATTAGTTAAATGTCCCAGTACTATGATTTTCATCTTTGCTTGAGAGGGCTGTAAAAATCAGATTTCTTTAACTGCTCTATAGATCTTATGCAATTGGATACAGATTCTACAAAGATTTGGATTGGTATAGACTTAATATACTGCTTTAAGAATATTTACTTTGAAATATTGTAGACTTAAAAAAAGTTTCAAGATAGAAAAAGAGCTCTGTATACTCCTTACCCAAATTCATCAATTTAACATTTGCCACATTAACTTTCTGTGTGTGTGCGTGTATGTTTGCATGTATATACACATACACAGATATATACATCACACACAAATACATATATATGTAAATGTTTCTGAAACATTTGAAAGAGGGTTGCATACATCAAATCCCTTTACCCCTTAATACTTCAGTGTGTATTTCCAAAAAACAAAGCTGTTTGTTGTATAACCAAAGTACTGGTGGTTTAATGTCAGTATAATATGTTGGTCAGTCTTAGGGTCTGTGTTTCAGTTTTGTCGCTTGTCCCAGTTGTACTCAATTATACATTATAATATTTTCTTCAGTACAAGATCCAGTCCAAGGTCATGAAGTAGCTTTAGTTTCATATCTCTAGTCTTCTTTAAACTGGAATAGTTCCTTAGCTTTTCTTTTTTGTTTAGGACCTTGACATTTTTAAAGAATACAGGTCATTTTCATCCCTCAATTTGTTTTTTTCTGGTATTTCCTTACAATTAAATTAAGGCTGTGGTTTTTAGACTGGCATTGTGTCCTTCTGACCGTATTCTATCCAGAGGGGCATGTTCTCCATTTGCCTCCCTGCTAGGTGATGTTAATTTTGATCACTTGGTTAAGATATTGTCTGGCTTCTTAACTTCGTGGTTATTATTTTTACTTTTATAATAAGTAATTTGAGAGGACATTGATATTTACAGTTGACCTGGGATTAAGGGTGCTATGCAGTTGGAAATCTAGTTATAACTTTTGACTTCCCAGAAACTTAACTACTAATAACTTATTGTAGATTGGAAGCCTCACAAATAACATAAATGGTTAATTAACACACATTTTGTGTGTTATATGTATTTTATACTGTATTCTTACAGTAAAGCTAAAGAAAATGGCATTAAAATCATAAGGAAGAGAAAATATGTTTCCAAGACTGTACTATTTTTATCAAACAAAACAAAAGAAGACAAAAAACCTATGTGTAAATGACCTGTGCAGTTCAAGCCTGTATTGTTTAATGGTGTTAACTGTACTTACTTGCCTAATCTTAGAATACAAATAAAATAGCTTCAGAGTTGCTCCGTGTAAACCAATATGAAAAAGAAACCCACTAAAGAGCTTAAGATTTGTTTGCAATTCCTTTTTCTTTTTGAGTTTTTTGGGTTTATTTTATCCTTTTAATGCTTTCATATGTTTTCCAGTTTTATTGAGATACAATTGACATACAACACTGTATAAGTTTAAGGTATACAGCATAATTATTTGACTTCTACATACTATGAAATGATTACCATAATAAGTTTAGTTAACCATCATCTCATATAGATACAATGTGATTCCTTTTTCTTTATATTGATGATGTATGGTCAAAATGCTGTGTTCTGAAATTACTTGGGTTCCCCCCACCACCACCACTTCATTGTAGTTCTGTTATTCCTTTGAAATGTATTTGGTTTTGTTGGTTTCTGTTTTCATTTAGTGTTTGTGGACTTTTTGCTCCATCCTTGTTGATTTAATTTCATTTTTTGAATATGTAAAACATTAATATAATTCCCAAAGTCAAAACTATGCAAAAGTTATACTCAAAAGAACTATCAGCCCCTCCCCTTACCTCTTCTGCCTCTTTCCTGTCCCTCACTCCCCGCCAACCCTTATAGGTAACAAATTGGTCTATCCTTCTTGTTTTTGTTTTTATAGAAGTAAGCATACACACACGCACACACACACACATTCATATACATATGTGTATATATATATATATGTTTGGTTTTTTCTCCTCTAACAAAACATATTTAATCTTTCACAATTTATGTTTTTCAGTGACAGTATATCCTGAAAATTACTGCATATAGTCCCTAGATATCTTCCTCATATTTTTGAAGCAGCATAGTACTCTGTTTTGTGTATGTACCATAGTTTTTTTAACTACTTTCCTTTGGGCATTTAAGTAATTTTCAGTATCTTGCAATCACAAATAACGCTACGAAGAATAATATCCTTTTGTATTGAAATTTCAGGATAAATTCCATAGAAATTGGATTGCTAGATTGAAGGGTAAATACCTGTATCATTTTGGTAGCTAGTGCCAAAATCTTCTCCAAAGGAGTTTGTACCATTTTACATTCCTGTCGGCAATTCAGCACAACTTTTGGACCGACAGCAGTAAAGAGATTCTTAAGTCTAATGGCTTATGAGGTGACAGGTCACACTATGATTAATTCCTTAATAAATTCCAGCTTCATGAGGTTTCCAGTAATAGCCAGGTCAAACCAGCATCCTCCCAAAGTGTCTCGAGAGCACCCAGAAGTAGTTCATGAATTAGCCCAAATCCCAGAGTGATTGTGGATACCCAGGGGAAGACATAGAACTGTTTGGGGAGTGTTAATGGCAAGACCTAAAACAACTAACCAAAATTAAGGGTGAGCCAAATGTGTGATGAAGACAGTAGAAAGGATTGCTGGAAAATAGAATTATTCCAGAAAATCAGAACTGCCCAGTTTGGTCTTTGTCATCAGTAAAAACTTAATAAAAAATTTTCACCAGTTGTCTGTGGCCTTTTAAAAACATTTCAGTCTCATAATTTTATCTTAAAACAGGATTTGAGGTTACAGTTTGCCTAGTTATTCTCTGAAAATTAAAAGGAGGGGGCAATTGCTGTTCACTTCAGAAATATAGTTATCCTTCTTCAACAAGGAGGTTTTGTGTATATTTGAGCTTATGAAAGCATGCGTTTATAAGCATGAATAGCACAGATATGTATTTGTTCTTTTAGTATGTCTACTTTTTTTTAGTCCCATTTCCTTCAGCTAGGCAATCCAGATGGTTTTCCTTTCTCCTTAGTAGGATTGCTATCACTAAGTTAGGTCAGTGGAGAGGTGGGAGGAAGGCCAGGGCATCTGAATTAGTAAAAAGTCCTATTGAATATTTTACAAAATATATATAGAGAGATATATAGAACCATCAGAGACTGCTTTGCATATCTCCTGTTTTAATAGTTCACAATAAATTTCTTGGTATCAGTTTGTGTATAATGGAATTTTCTAGTCTCAAAACCAAGAAAACCCCTGTTTTTGAAAATTTTGGTTTTTCATCGGGATCCTGACACATTCTCAGTGGCTTCCTTTGCTCCTGTTCTTTTGTACTTTTTATGGTTATCATAACTGCAACTGCCCAAAACTTCTGGTTAAATGAGAGACTAAAATACATGCAACAAAATTATTAAGGTTATTTTTTCCTGATGCAATAAGGAAAACTTATTGGACATGTTATCTCTATGGAAAGTTGGTATTTTTCTGATTCTTGAGGTGACTTTTTTCTGATTCTTAAAGTTCTTGAAATTATTTGTTATTTTCCAAATAATCTTATTTTTACAGTTAATTTTATATAGGAAAAACTTGTCTTTAAAGATTTTATTTTTAAGTAATTCCTACACCCAATGTGGAGCTTGAACTCAAAACCCCAAGATCAGGAGTTACATGCTCTAACTACTGAGCCAGCCAGGCACCCCTGCAGAATAAACTTTCTACCTAAAAGTTGAATATGAATTTTAACTCAGACCCCATTTAGTTTGGTTCATTCAATAAGTGTTTATTCAAGCCCTTAGAAATTGTGCTCAAAAGTACAAAGATAATCAAATTATTATTTGATTGACTGAAATTATGAATTGACTGAAATTATGAATTTATTCATTATTTTAAAGAGGTAAAATTATATACTTTGGTATACCTCTAGATAGTAAAATTAATAACACTTATATTCTCTTTATGTAAGTAGCTACTTGCTTTAGAGACTGTAAAAATTTTAGTAAGAATTGTCAATTACCCTATTAATTAAAAGAAATTCTTCATATAGTGGAAAGAAATTATTTTGTTCAGGTCTACAATGCTATTTGCTTTATTCGTACACTTATTGATAGAGTCTTTCTTCTTTTCTCTTTGGAAAGAAACACAGCCATATCAGACTTGGTTTACTAAAGTCTAAGCATTATAGTGACTGCATATCCAGCCCTGATCTTTCTACTTCCCTTTTGTGATATAGATTTACTTTTTAATATGATGTGTGATTCTAGAACTGGAAATAAAATTCTTTGCTGCCAAAATATACAGACTATCCTGAGTATCTGAAAAATGAATTGTTGTGTTGGGAGAGGAGATGAGGGGAGGAGAAGGTGGAAGTCTTTATCATTAGGAACCTATATATTTTTTAACCTTAATTAACATTAAAAAGTATTATGAGAACTATAAACTTGGAACTCCACTATGAGAAGCTTTATTGTCACTTTTTAATTGAAAATCATTCTGATGAATTTTCCCTTTACCTTTTGCTTTCCCTTTTTTCCCCCTGCTGCTTCCTCTGAAGTCTCCTTCCAAATGGTTTTGGAAACTGGTTCCAGTAAGTTTGCCCAGCTACTTCAGTTTGCTCTCCAGAATTATAATTGTAGAATGGTATTGTTTGTGTCTCCCTGGTATAGTCATTTCATATAATTCTGTTAGTTGCTGCATTGAGATTTGATCATAATATAAAGTAAAAAGATTAAAAAAATCTAGCCAAAGTTTGGATTAGAAGCTTTAAAAATAGTTTAAAGCATAAGCATTCTTTCATTAGTCCTATTGATATTTACAGACTGTTTAGTAACTAGGTTAAAAACATGTATGGATAGAGATTCTTACTAGTTCTAATAACTTTAGGAAAAGTAGATCTGAATTACATATGTAAATTATCTATACCCTTTTTTAAGGGTATACTTTTTGTGTGATTAAAAAAGTGACATTTTCTTAGTGGCCATACCAGTATTAGACCTAAACTATATTCAGTTCTGATTTGACCTGAAGGTCTGTTCCTTAAAAATTAAATCTGGGTGGTTAGACCACTTAAGTATTTTATACCCTCAGAAATAAGTATATAACTTAGAAATACACTGTCATTTTGGAAGATAGAAAATATGATGCCCCTTTTAAATACCAGATTTCTCAGTTTAAAGAAGGAATAAGGAATGTTTCCATACAGCAGGTTTATAAAACCATAGAAGATCAAGTATAAAATATAAAAGATGACAACTTTTATGAACTGCAAATAAGAGTTGTACATGACTTCAGAAGTTTATTTACCTGGTATATCTTTTAGGATATAATCTTCAGGAAAAGTTTTTAGTATGCGCTCAGAAATCCCTGATAGTCTGTTCTAAATCATCTACATTTATTGCTAAAGCCTCATTAGTCTGTGTGAGTGTGTGCCTTGAATAGAAGTGCTGCTTGGCAGAGAGCAGCAGGACAAATCACAATTCGGTTCTTTATTCCATGACCCTGGGCGCTCAGCTCAGTCCAGTTCAGATTATAGGGTGAAAACAGGCTGCTCCTAGGGAGCTGGGAAGTTTGGCAATGAGCCCACCCAGCCAATTTAGAGGATTTCTAAGACGGAGACTGTTTTGTTTCTAGCTGGCCAGGGAAAGGAATGTAAGGATCTAGAACTGTGGCTTACCAAATATGAGAAGGGTAACTTAAGGCTAGAAGATGCTAGTGGTTGATTTCTTCTTTTTCTCACCCTCCCCTTTACTACTTCTCCGCTCTTTTTTCATGGTTGAATTTTAAACTCTATTAGCAGTTTCTAAACTCTATTAACTCTAACTCTATTAACAGGTTTCTAAAGATACTAAAATCAGTAATCAAGGAATTTATATAGTGCATATACATAATTTTTTTCTGAATGTAGGTACTTTTGAGTTTGGAACATACCATTAAATAGAGATGTCTAGTGTGCACTAATGAAGAAGAACAAGCTCTCTGATGTCTTCAAGAGGAAAAAATGTTCCATGCGTCTTGTTCTTGGGTAGCCAGAGAGAAATAGGAATAAATACTTATTTCTTCATTAATGCATGTACTTTTCTGAGGGATAGCATTTAAAGGAAATTTAACTTCACCACCAGATAGTAAATGTTCTCTTTCAGTAAATTATTTTTGTTTTTATTCTCACAGAAGTATTTTATTTCATAATTATAGTTATTAAAATATATATAAACCAGATGGAGTTAGAAGAAAAATTAGTTTGATTAAAAACCTTGAAATATCAGTAACCAATTTAATCGTAAGTTTTTCTAATAAAATACTTCAATATGCATTTTCATTAAGTCTTTAGCATTATTTTCTTGGCTTTAGGAGAGCTGACAGCTAGTAACAGACCAGCCTTTAGCTATCCCTTGCTGTGTTCCCAGCAGTGTGCTTATTAGCATTTTATGGGCATCTCCTTACTTCATCCTTCAGTGGTTCTATCAAGTAGGTACTATTATTATCCCCATTTTACAGATGGGGAAACTGAGAAGTGAGAGTTTAAGTAATTTGTCCAAGATTACAGAGCTAGTAAGTGTCAGAACCAGGATTTGAACCTAGGTAGTCTGATTTAAGAGCATGTCTCATTTCTAGAGAACTGTCTTACAAATTTGTATCCAGTCACACCAAGCAATCTTTAAAAAACAAAGATTTCTTCTGTTTTTCTGAGGGGGAGCAGAAATCCTTTTATTTGCTCTGTTAACCCTAGCCCTAACCCTCATTGGGTTGTTTTTTTGTTTCAAAGGTATTACATTTTATTTATATTATCTTAATGCCAAACCAGAATATTCTGGTGATATTCTAGTTACTCAAAGTGATGTTTCTTGTCAGATTTTCTGTAAGAATAGTATTGTATTCTTATACCTGCTTCCCAATTTTGAGAATTCTTGTAATTCTTTATGCTCCAATAGTACTCTTGCTCTTTGCGTATAAGAACTTGTGGTCTAAGTTAAGGCCAACATTAAAATAAATGAATTTTATTATCTACAAAAGAACAGAATGATGCTTTGGATGTAAAATGTTCAGAACCCATTTTATGATGCTTTTATATTTAAATATTTAGCCTAAAGTTCATTTCATGTAAATTGGCAATATAATGTTGTACTAAGTACTTTGAAACTATAAAGCTGTTTCTCTGTATTTGACTTTGGTAAAGTAATGTCTAGTAGTATTTAGAAAAGAAGGATGTTGCTTGAATAGTTCTCATTTCTCTTGATGTATATTACTGGTGCATTAGACTCTACAGTGACAGTTTTTTCCTTATGTTTAGTATTTATTTATTTTATCTCTCTCTTTTTTTTATATTATAGGCTCGTTACAGAAAGGAGCAAACATTGCTCAAGCAACTGCCTTGCATTCCATTGGTAGAAAATTTGTTGAAAGATGGTACGGACGGCTGTGCGTTAGCTGCTCTTATTCACTTTTACTGTCCTGGTGTCGTGAGAATAGAGGGTAAGTGTCCCAGCGAAGTATTTGTGGGCTGTAGATAGATGGTGACAAATATTGAGAAAACAGTATTTAATAAGTAATGAAGGCTTAAAAAAAAAAAGTTTACATATAATCCCGAGGAAGGTAGTTTGAATAAAACAGTCCTAAGTCTTTCTGTGTAGAGGCCCCTTTATTTGTAAGTGTATGTAAAACAGATTCCACATAAATATGTGTTTGTACTAAGCCACTAATTATAAAATGATATGAAATGTATGTTATCAAATTAACCCACAGTCATCACCTTGCTCTTTTCTTATTTGAAGATATTTGTTTGAAAGAAACCATGTCTTTGGCTGATAGCCTGTATAATCTGCAGCTGATTCAAGAATTTTGCCAAGAATATTTGAACCAGTGTTGCCATTTCACCCTGGAAGATATGCTGTATGCTGCTTCATCCATAAAGGTAAATTAAATAATTCTTGGTGTTTTTGTTTTGTTTTGCTTTCAGCTTTTGAAAAAATATATATGTACCTAGATCATATAATGTATATGTAACTATATTGAAAAATATATATGTAACTAGATCTATAAATGGCATAGTCACTGTAAGTTTACAAATTAACTATAATATCAGTCAATTAAGCTTTTGAAAAAAGTTTTATTTTTCTCCTTATTTTAAAAGGTTTTAATACACTGTTAGCTATGGGTTTCTTTTATAATACAGAGCTAAACTGAAAAGTTGTGGTACAAAACTGACCTGTTGTCCTAAAGTTAGTAAAATAGAGGATTAGTCACTACATGAATCTTAGACAGATGCTATTATGGTATCCTGGGAGCATGAAGGAAGTTCCGGTCACTTTTAGCATTCAGCAGGACTGTGGACTATGGGAAGAAGGAATCCTTAAGGTCCCAAGAATTGAGATAAAACCTAGAGAAAGAAAGAGGGAAAGGAAAATATTAAAATAGTCTGGAAATGAACCTTTTTAAAAAGGAATTCAGTTTTATGAATTTGTCCCCTTGCTTCAGAATATCACACACTGTCTGTTAGCTGTAGGCCACCGCTTACTGCATTCTGACAGGAAACAGTTATTGAGCACTAGTTGTGTTTGGGGTGCTTGGGATAGCTAAGTGAACAAAACCAAGATCCTCCCTGTTCTGAGGGAACTTACTTTGTAGCAGTGAAGAGAGACATGTCACGTGTAACTTCTTCTGAGCTGCAAGTTAAAAGGCAGTTGCTTGTTAAAAATTTTGTGATGTGACCTGATACCTCGGTATTCCCAGCAGCTCATAGCTATGAAGTTCCTTCATATCTTACAGACCTGCCTAAAGTTGACCAGTTCCGCTCTAGAGTCTCAAGGATAGATAATCTTATAATAGATTTTTTTTTTAAGTCTGGCTGAGAGGAACAACTTTGTATCGTTCTCCTCATAGTTTCAATGTCAACTTTAATTGAAACTGCTAATGGACCCTTCCTACCATGATACTAGTACCTCATGGTTCTTGTTATTCTTACTCTCTGATCTCTCTTTCCTTCACCCATGGATCACCACAGGTAGAAGACTGATCCAAAGGTAAAGGCCTTTCTAAAATAACCCACTATTCTTATTGACCCCGAGTGGGCCCACTCCCCACTGTCTGATACATCAGAAGAAAAACACTGATTTATTTTGAAGAATCTACCTTGCCATTTTTATCAAAATGGAAGATAGGAAATAACTCTTTCCATATATATCTTGTTAATGCCTTTTCTGGCACTCATCTGTTAAGAAAATTAAATACTATTTCTGTAGTCTCAAAGAACTCATTTCATTAATTACATTGAGACATAAGATTGAATAATTTAAGTTGCTTACCTTGGAATTCCATTAAATAATATATAGCCCTGATGTTTAAATTGACTTAGTCTGGGCATGATCTAGATATAAAGACATTTTCTTAAATCAGGCATATTTAACTGACAGATACATCTGTCAAAATAGCTAGAATCAAAAAGAAAAGAAGGGTTGGTGAGGCTGTGGAGAAAAAGGAAGCGTCGTGCACTACTGGTAGAAGTGCAAACTGGTACAGGCACTATGGAAAATAGTGTAGAGGGTCCTCAAAAAATTAAAAATAGAATTTAGTAATTCTACTACTGGGTTTTTACCCAAAGAAAATAAAACAACAGTTCGAAAAGATATATGCACCCCTATGTTTATTGCAGCATTATTTACAATAGCCAAGATATGGAAGCAACCCAAGTGTCCATCCACAGATGAATGGATAAAAATGTTGTTGTGTATATACACACACAAATACTACTCAGCCATAAAAAAAGAATGAGATCTTGACATTTGTAACAACATGGATAGACCTAGAAGGTATAGTGCTAAGTGAAATCAGTCAGAGAAAAACAAATACCATATAACTCTATTCAAGTGTGGAATTTAAGAAACAAAACAGATGAATGAACAAAAAGACAAATTAAAAAAAAAAAAAAAGACTCTTAAATGCAGAAAACAAACTAGTACGTTGCCAGAGGGGAGGTGGGTAAAAGGATTGGTGAAGTAAAGGGGATTAACTGTCTACAGAAAAGGCTTTGGTCACTTTCTGTATTATATACTAAATTATTAGAATCGTGAGTTTGACTTTCATTGAATATTTTAAGACTAATAGTTGGAAATGATTCATCTTATGAGGGGCACAAAATGTTTAATATAGTTGAGCTGTTTAAAGTTTAAACTTTTACTGTTTAAAGTTGAGTTGATCCAGAAATCTCTCCCAAGATGTTATTAAGTGAATAAAGTGGGTAGCAACATTATAGCATGATGTAATTTATATATTAGAAAGGTTTTTTCTGGGGCATCTCGGTGGCTCAGTGGGTTAAAGCCTCTGCCTTTGGTTCAGGTCATGATCCCAAGGTCCTAGGATCGAGCCCTGCCTCGGGCTCTCTGCTCTGCGGAGAGCCTGCTTCCTCCTCTCTCTGCCTGCCTCCCTGCCTACTTGAGATCTCTCTCTCTCTCTCTGTCAAATAAATAAATAAGATCTTAAAAAAAAAAAAAAGGTTTTTTCTATTTGTATGCAGATCTATGCATAGGAGAAGGTTGATTAGAAGGATGAACACAAAACTTAATAGTGGTTTCTTCTGATTGAGATACTAGGATTTGGGGGAGAGTAGTTAAAGCATATTTTATTTTTATTAGTCACCATACAGTACATCATTAGTTTTGAGGCAGCGTTCCAAGATTCATTGTTTATGTGTAACACCCAGTGCTCCATGCAATACATGCCCTCCTAAATACCCAATACTAGGCTCACCTTTCCCCTCTAAACCCTCAGTTTGTTTCTTGGAGTCCATAGTCTCTCATGGTTTGTCTCCCCCTCCGATCTCCCACTTCACCTTTCCTTTCCCTCTCCTAATATCTTTCATGTTATTCCTTATGCCCCACAAGTAAGTGAAACCATATGATAATTGACTTTCTGTGCTTGACTTATTTACTCAGCATAATCTCCTCCAGTCCCATCCATGTTGATAAAAAAGTTGGGTGTTCATCCTTTCTGATGGCTGAGTAATACTCCACTGTGTATATGGACCTCATCATCTTTATCCATTTGTCTGTTGGAGGTCATCTCAGCTCTTTCCACAGTTTGGCGATTGTGGACATTGCTGCTATGAACATTGGGGTGCATATCGCCCTTCTTTTCACTACAACTGTATCGTTGGGGTAAATACCCACTAGTGTAATTGCCAGGTCATAGAGTAGCTCTATTTTTAATTTTTTGAGGAATCTCCACACTGTTTCCAAAGTGGCTGCATCAACTTGTATTCCCACCAATAGTATAAGAGGGTTCCCCTTTCTCCACATCCTCTCCAACATTTGTATCTTGCCTTGTTAATTTTTGCCATTCTAACTGGTATAAGGTAGTATCTCAGTGTGGTTTTGATTTGAATTTCCCTGATGGCTAGTGATGGTGAACATTTTTTCATGTGTCTGTTAGCCATTTGTAAGGTCTTCTTTGGAGAAATGTCTGTTCATGTCTTCTACCCATCTTTTGACTTGATTATCTGTTTTCCATGTTATGTATATCTATATTCTTCTGCATTAATTGTTTAAGAATGTTAATATGTAGTTGCATGCCTGTTTTAACCAAAAGGAAAGAAAGCTTTTAAATGAAATTTATTTGGTATCATGCCTGGAATATGGTAACAGATTTATTGCTGTTTCATCATCATAAATTCAAAAAGAAATGATTATTTGGTTACTTGGAAAAACTCTCACTATGCTGACATCTTGTGGCCAACAACAGTATCTTACTGAAGTATTTTTTTTCCCAGCTTTATAGTACATAATTGACATACAACACTGTATAAGTTTAAAGTATGCAAAATGATTACCACCAGGGATTAGCTGACAACTCTATCATATCACATATTTACCATTTCTTTTTTGTAGTGATCTATGCCTTCAGCAACTTTTAAGTATACAATACATATCTCGTTAACTATAATCATTAGATCATAGTTCCACTTATAAGTGGAAGCTTTTACCCCTTAACCAAAATCTTCCCATTTCCTCAGCCTCCTAGTCCCTGGTGAATACCACTCTATACTCTGTTTCTTTAAGTTCAGCTTTTTTAGATTCCATGTATAAGTGAAATCCTACAGAATTTGTCTTCTCTGTCTGACTTACTTTACTTAGCACAATGCCCTCAAGGTCCATCAGTGTTGTTGCAAATAGCAGGATTTCCTTCTTTCTCGTGGCTGAATAATATTCCACTGTATATATGCACCACATCATCTCTATCCATTCATCTATTGACAGACATGTGGGCTGTCTCCATATATATCTTGGCTATTGGGAATAATGCTGCAGTGAACACAGAAATGCAGATTTCTCTTCAATCCTGTTTTCAGTTATTCATATAAATACTCAAAAGTGGAATTGCTGGATCCATATAGTAGTCCTATTTTATTTTTATTATTTTTTTTTTAAAGATTGATTGATTGATTTATTTGACAGACAGAGATCACAAGTAGGCAGAGGGACAGGCAGAGAGAGAGGAGGAAGCAGGCTCCCCGCTAAGCAGAGAGCCGGATATGGGGCTCGATCCCAGGACACTGAGATCATGACCTGAGCTGAAGGCAGAGGCCCCAACCCCCAAGTACCCCTTATATAGTAGTCCTATTTTTAATTTTTTGAAGAATTGCCATACTCTTTTCCACAGTGGCTGTACTAGTTAATATTCCCACCAACAACGTACAAGCCATTCTAACAGGTGTGAGGTGATATCTCATTGTGGTTTTGATTGCCATTTCTTTCATGTTTAGTGATATCAAACATTAAGGTCCTTAAAATATTAATGTGTCAGTTGACAATTTAGTTGAGTGTTAATGTTTTTCCAAAAGATATAGACGAGCTTTCAGTTAACTATACTAATAGAATGGAACCTAGGGCCAATACTTTAAATATAATGTTATAATTTGGGTTTAGAAATTATCTGATGGAGATAAATATAAAGAAAAATTATAAATCATGATGCTCTTTCTACCAGAGATATTCCCTGTCCTGTCAACAGTTTGGTATTTTGCCAACTGATCTTTGTTGTTAGGTATTTATTCATTCATTTATACGTTCATTCAGTAAGTATGTATTGGCCATTTATTATGTACTGTTTTAAAAACTGAAGATATATGGGATGCCTAGGTGGCTCAGTCAGTTAAGTGTCTGCCTTCAGCTCAAGTCACGGTCCCAGGGTCCTGGGATTGAGTCCAGCAAACAGGACTCCTGCTCAGTGAGCAGCCTGCTTCCCCTCCGCCTGCTGCTGCCCCTGCTAATGCACTCTTCAGCCTCTCTCTCTGATAAATAAATCTTAAAAAAAATTTTTAAAAAACCAGAAGATATAATGATGAGCATGATCTTTGTCCTTCCAGACTTAATAATCTGATGGGTAAAATGAGGAACTCTGGAGAATGTGGTATTAAATGAAGCTGGAGAAATTAAAAAGAGACTGAATCATGTACCCTCTACCCTTCTGTAGCCTATAGTCAGTTTCCCAAAAGCAGTGGAAGTGGGGGGAGGGGTGTTGCATTTTCAAAAGTTTGTTTGGCCTAATAGTCAAATAAAAAGCTATTGTGTTCTAAATGAGAGCTGAAAACAGTTTGAATCAGAGTGATTATGATGAAGATGGAGAGAAGTGGGTGGATTCCAGAAATATTTAGGATGCAAAATTTGCAGGCTTTGGTGATGAACTGGATAGGGAGAGGGAGAAAGTAGGAGGCATCAGGGTGACTCCTAGGCTTCTGGTGTGCACACTGGGATAGTGATGCCATTCATTCAGGTAAAACTGGAATAAGATCAGATTTGAACTAGATCCCTAGTTCAATTCCAGACATTTGAGGTGCCTTTGAGATATCCAAGAGAAAATGCTCTCTAGGCCACTTCATATGTAAGTACAGTTAATACATTTGGGAGTCATTTGGTAGCTATTGGGCGTGAATGGCAGTTTCCAGTGAGGGGAGACATCAGGAGTAGCAATGCTGCTGGGAGGTCAAGTAAGATGGAGACTGAAAAATCTGTTTGATTTAGCAACAAATATAAGGCACTGGTGACTTGAGCCAGTGCTGTTTTGGAGGAATGATGCGCCTGGATGCCAGACTGGAGTGGATTAGGGAGCCAGAAGGCTGAAAGGAGATTGTTAGCATAGGTCTGCCTCAGAGAAGTTTAAGAAGAGGTAAAGAAGGTGGGAGTGAGAAGAAACTTACTGAGTGAAGGTTTCATTTCGTTTTTCATACGAGAGATTTGAGCATTTTAAAAAGCTACGTAGGGGGGCGCCTGGGTGGCTCAGTGGGTTAAGCCGCTGCCTTCGGCTCAGGTCATGATCTCAGGATCCTGGGATCGAGTCCCACATCGGGCTCTCTGCTCAGCAGGGGGCCTGCTTCCCTTCCTCTCTCTCTGCCTGCCTCTCTGCCTACTTGTGATCTCTGTCTGTCAAATAAATAAATAAAATCTTTGAAAAAATAAATAAATAAATAAATAAATAAAAAGCTAAGTAGGAAGGATTCAATTGAAGGAAAGAATATATAGGAGAAAAGCATATAATTAAGAATGTAAAGTTTCTGAAGGTTAGCACGGATGGAATCCAACACAGCATTTGGGATAGTAAGCATTCACATTTCCTTTCTAAAAAAAAAGTCACAAATTACAACAACTGCTTAAAATAGTGTGTATTGTCTATAAATGTTTGAGTATTCTGGGAATTTATAGTTAAAAGCAAATGCTGAAATTAGGAGACCTACCAAATTCTGTTCACCATTATGCTTTGTCTTCTGTAACATTCTAGACTCCTACATTCAAACACCTATCTGACAAGTCCATTTAAATGTCTAATGACTATCTCAAAGCTATTAACTCAACATTCCTTCCACTACCTATTTACCCCAGTCTTTCCTGTTTCATTAAATGGTACTACCAGTTGCTGAAGACAAAAACCTGACTTATCCTTGATTCTTCTCTTTCCTTCACTTTCTACAAACACAATAGCCTTCTGGAACTATCAAGTAAAAGATAAATATTTGAAAGTCACCAGCTTAAATATGAGAAAACAGAGAGTACATGAACTCTAAATGAGAGTGTATAGAGCTCTGAGGATTATTCATAATTAACAGGTAGAACTGGGGTACCTGGATGGCTCAGCTCTTGATTTTGGCTCAGGTCATTCATGATCTCAGGATTGTGAAATCAAGCCCCTGGGCCGGCTTCTCATTCAGCAGGGAGTCAGCTTGAGATTCTTTCCCTCTGCCCTCCCCCCACTCCTGGCTCACTTTCTCTAAAATAAATAGATAAATCTTAAAACAAAACAAAACAAAACAGATAGGAGGAAGGCATAGCATTGGAAAACACCCATCTTTCCTTTTTTTTTTTTTTTTTAAAGATTTTATTTATTTATTTGACAGAGAGAAATCACAAGTAGGCAGAGAGGCAGGCAGAGAGAGAGAGAGGAGGAAGCAGGCTCCCTGCTGAGCAGAGAGCCCGATGCGGGACTCGATCCCAGGACCCTGAGATCATGACCTGAGCCGAAGGCAGCGGCTTAACCACTGAGCCACTCGGGCGCCCAACACCCATCTTTCCAATGATAGTTTTGAAAACTAAAATTTAATATGAAATAAGACCTCACTTATTAAATACTAATTTGATAATTTTATTGATGCCGAATTTAAAGGCATATTATTTTAAGTAATTATAAAACAGACTTTGTATAGTGCTAATTTTTAAACTTGCTAGATGCCTACAATTATGGTAATTCTTCATGCTTATAACTTTTATGATGTATGCATCCTAAAATATAATCTTGTCTTGGAAATGTGCTTTTGAGGACCCTCAGTCTTTTCTTATAATTTTAAGCTATTTTAAAAATTACTCACATTTTCAAATATAAATCATAAAAGGCAAATGACTTTGTTAACTTACTAATAACTTTTCAAAGTTAGGTTGACATATTGTATAATGTTTCTGTATATACATTTCAAAATTATTAATAATTAGCCATAATGATCTAGTCTTTTGGTTATTTCATGCCTGGTTGAGGCTAGCATCATCAAGCATGTAGATACCTGATTAAGTTTTGGAGAAATTTCTAGGAATCTGGAAAGAGCTTTTTTTTTTTAAATGATAGCCACTCTTCAGAGTGTCATAGGCTATTTAAGTTGTTTGTATTGACTTTGGATGAAGAGTGCCTTATACATAATCTCAGGTTCTCTGGTTAGAAGTACCTATGCCTGCCACATAAATTGGACTACTATTCTGGATATATAGAGAAAAGCAGGAAAGAAGTTTTGAATGGCTGTTATAAATTTTACCTATAAGCGTGAATATTGTATCCCAGATTTAATAGCCTAGAGTAGATACACTCCAATGATGAAGGAATGAGATTTAAACCTATGTTTTAATAGGTAAAACAAAAAAATTGTATTTGTCATTACTTTCTGGTCAAGTCTTACCTGACTTTCTCTTTTTCTTAACTCTCTTACGTAGAGTAATTATTTGGTGTTCATGGCCGAGCTCTTCTGGTGGTTCGAAGTTGTGAAGCCCTCGTTTGTGCAGCCTCGTGTCGTTCGTCCACAAGGAGGTAGTAGGTGTTCCTGGAAACAAAGAAAATGGAGAGTTTACCTAATCTCCCCTGGTTATTCTGTTTGAGGGAATCTTATTATTGTTATAAAACAGCTGTTAGCCTTATAAATTCTGAGTATTTTAATATTTAAAGCTACTAAGTTGTCTGTGAGACAGATGATATAGGAGAGAACAGCTTTGAAGCTTTATGTTGTGGAATTTTTAGCTTCAACTCCTTGCCTGCTTTCTTCTTTTTGCCTCTCTTACCCCCATCTCTAGCTTTTATTCCCTGTTAGATGCTGTGTTTTTAATATTGTTACCCAGATTCCATTTAAATGATGGCATGGCTTTAGTCTACAATTTGAATTTACCTTTAAACCATAAAAAGGTTTATATACATATTTTTAAGCCTGGTATGTTTTATGATCATTACATAGCATGATTTATTGATTGCACATAATAAGAAAACTAAATTACAAAACGAAGGGGTTACCGTAAAGATCCCTAGAAATAAAGAACAAAAAATCTTCCTGTTTTTTCTCTAAAACAAATTTTCCTTTGGCTTCCATCATGAAATGAGAGGTTTATTTCTATTGGGGGAAAAGGATTATAAATACAAGTTTAGCTCCACTAAAGAACTTTTCTTCCAGCATAACTACAGGACCCCTCCTTCTGCTGCCAATGGCTGTCCTGTGAAACAAAAACACAGTTATCGTGCATCCCAGCCACTTAGCTGCTCTCCTTGGCTCCAGATTTTTGTATTGTTCCTCACCGTTACCCTTATTTCTCTTCTGTCTCCTCGCCCTCACAAAACAAAGCAAAACAAAAAATTAAAGAAAAAGATCAGGAAGGGGGGAAAAATATATAGTCAAGGGAAAGGCATGTCACTGTAGTGAGTAGAATGAGCTTGCTTCCAGTGTGCCCACTGTATCTCAGGCAAAATTCTGTGAACTATGTAATAAAGAGTATTTAATCTGTTCCATTTCTAAACTGCTTAGGGCAAATTCTGATTATTGAACCATTGTGTATCAAAGTATACCTTCAAAGAAGTTAAGATCCTTCCCTAAGGCCATGTAATAAAGTCAGGTGTCTTCAGTAATTATCACAAACCATATTTGTACAACTTTTTACAATTAATATAGAATTTTCACTTACATTGTGTTCTGTGATTTTTATCTGTGAAACCCACTATTCAAAATATTCAACAGCTATTACATTAGGTCTCAAAGGCAAAATGTAAATGGAGTCTTCCCCAGAGTTATTTACAAAAATAAGAACTCTACGGGGGGGTGGGGGGAGGTTAATTACTGACCAGTGAAATTCTTTCTTAATTGATTACCAAAATATCAATTATTTCATAAAGAAACAAAAATTACCATGTTACTGAAGTTCCGTGAAAGCTTTAGCAAAATCAGACATTCAGATTTATCTTTAAATATCTATGTTTATGTTAGGCTTCCCCCTTAACCTTCCCCCTAATTAGCCTTAATCAAGTGAATTTTTTCAACCAGAACTTCAAGAAGAATTTTAAATTTTCCCTTTGAAAATTTAAGAAGAAAATTTTGAATATGCTATAATAAAGGAAAAATGGAAATTCTTGAAATGGTGGAAACATGCTAAATACATCATTTTGAGGCTTGCATCTTCTATTGTAGCTGAACCTGTGAACGATATGCCTTCAATTCCAGTCTTGAATGCGGCCAAAACAAACATCTTGGATAGTTCGTGTAGTTCTGACTTCACTTCAAGGTAGAGTCCAGAATGACTTCATTTTCACTGTTTCCATCCCATTTGTTAATAAAATCAAAATAAAATGTCACTAGTTTTTAACTAGCTTACAGTATTACAGCTTGTTTTAACATAACTGTAATTGAATTTACACAGAAACAATGTTTCATACATAGGCTTTTATGAATCATACTCAAAAGTGGGAGAATATGTTCTGAGGTTCAGATAATCAGCTTAAAATCAAACTTTTGCTGTAGAACTTGTTTGTCATTGAGAATTGCTTAAATGATAGGATGGGGGGAATTTTACATTTCTATCTGGGTTTTTAATTTTTTTTAATTTTTTTAATCTTTGAGGTAAACCTCAAAGTTTGAGGGGAACCTGCTATTTTATTTGCTGGTTACTGTAGCTAACCAAAGATCACAACAGAATGTTTATTGTAATACTGAATCTTTATATGTGATGCTTTAGTTCTTAATATCAGGAACTGAACTGAAAATAAAAATTTAGTATCAGGTTAATCCTGACTTCTGACCCAAACATATGATAGACCCATTAGTTTGTTTAAAAATGTTTTTCAGCAGATCCTGTAAGTAGCATTTTAGGTATATTTATTAGAACCTAAAATTTATATTGACTTTGGACTCCCTAATTTATCTGGTTTTTTTTTTCTTTGGTTTAAAATTGTTGTATTTTGTGGCGTTTTAGAAATCCAAGCAGATCCATTAAAAATACATTTTTAAATTGTTGAACAGGCAACTAACTCAAAGTACTTACTTTATGAATTCTTGGCTTAACATAAAAATAGGAACTTGTTCTGAGCTGTCACCCACCTCACACATTGAAGAATTTTCTCTCTCAAGTGGGTGCTAATGGGTGTGAAACTGGAACACTGACAGAACCCTTACGGTACTCTCACTGCCTTTGTAGGGCTTCTCACCTCTGGACTGGCTGATGTCTGTAAAGTACTTCCTACTGATTGCCCTCTGATTTATTACTGTGGCTTTTCTTACTACTTCCATTAACTTTTCTATTCTGTATCTATGCCTCAGATTTTACAAAAAGAGATTAAGTTGGGATATTGCTGATCTAGGAGCTTCTCAGTATTTTTTCCCATGGGAAACTTCTTTCTATATTAATTTTGGTGTTTTCCTGGGTTGATTACATATTGACATTTCCTTCCTTGAAAATTTAGAAAACATTCAGTAGTCTAGGTTATGACTACTGTACTAGTAAATCTTTAAAACCTCTGAAACTTTTTGTTTCAAGGCTAGATCATCCCACAGTTATTGTTTCTAGGAACCTTAGTTGGACACTCTTCACACTTCTGACACTGGAAAATGTCTTCAGGCCCTCTGGAAGCCTCCTCTCTTTTCTGTTTCTCAGATATTTCAGTGGCTGCTCTTACTCATTTTTCCTAGCAGATGGATGTCTAAATTCTTTTCCTTGAAGAGACACTGTGTAGCTGTCATTCTAGGATCCTACTAATCCTCCCATTTCTGTAAGTCTCCATGTGGTCCACTGGAGTTCTCTCACTGTAGAACTTTCCAGGAAGGAGTCAAAAGCTTCCACTCTTACTGAGAAAACTGCAGTCACATGTACAAATGTGAGTGTCCCTAACTAATGAAGTTATGAGGGGAAAACAAGTGAAGAAGACAGGCAAAGCAAGAAACATTTGTAGCAGCTAATCCACATACTTGACTACTAACCTACTCAGCAGTTACACCAGATCAAAATTTTCTATGCAAATGTAAAAGTGTGGCAATTAATAGGACTTTAAAACACTTTAGCCATTATCTGGAGAAAAGTGAATATATCTTTATTATTAACTTGTGATTCAGGATTAGCCTCCTCTCCGAGCTATAATGGGAGAGTAGAACAGAGGCAGTGATTTTAGAGGGAGGGTTAACATAAACAGACATGATGGGGGCAGGTGATTACTCCCTGACAGTCTTCTGAAAATATGAGCAGTTTAGGGGGGAAAGGCACATGGAAGCAGATAAGCATTTGCTTTGGAGACAACAAGGTTATGCAAGTTCTTCAGGTATTGTTGCCTTTAGAAAAGCTCACTGGTTAAGCTTTTATTAAATAGTAAAAACAGAAGATTATTGTTTCATTTGAATCTTTTGGTTGACTTGTTCATGTTCTCAGTTTACAGTAGCCAAAAGATAATGTGATCTGTAGGGGGACTACAGAAGTCACTACATACTCCTGTTCCCCAGTTTATGCTCAACTGATTGGGGGTGGGGATGTGTAACTTCTGCCCTTGACTGTAAGTTAGGCTGCAACAGACTTGAAAGTTGGAGAAAAATTAAGTTCAGACCAAATGTCATGATAATTTGAGAAACAGACTACCCAATCCCTTGCATTAATTTGAATGGGGTGGAATTAAGAAATAGGAAAGCTTCACATCGTTATAGGCATTGAGGTCTTTAAGGTGCAGCTCAATATATTAACATTAACTTTGATGTAACTGTTAGAGATGTATAGACACAGGTCTGGGAGCAGGAAAGCTATCAGGATCTTTTACAAGGGTTTATTTTACCTGTAGTTTCTGGTGATTTAAGTATTTCCAGCTGATGACTTTCACTTAACTTAATCATTTCTCAATTTTTCTATTTGTAAAATGAAAATAATATGCCATATCTTATCTCACAAGGACGCTGAGATGTGTATGAAAATATTTCAGGCCTTTTGACTAAAAGACATAAAATACATAGTGATACATATACTCATAGAGTCAGAGGTGATAATGTTTCTAATTTCAGCCATTCTGTATAAAGTTTATATTAAAGAAAAACGTATTAAAATGTTTTTATTTTACCTTGCAGTGGGGAAGGAGCTGCCTTTATGCACTCTCATCATTTGCCTTCTAGGCATTCACGCCCCCAAGCTCATTCTTCAGCTTCAGGTAATATTTTTGAAAAAACCTAGGTTAACTGGGAAATGATTGAGAATAAATATAAATAAAAATATGCGGGTGTTTTTTTTTTTCTTTGAAAAGTGTTGTATAGACACTAAAAGGTTGATTGGTTTCTCTGTGCTTGTCTTTCTTAATAGAATTATCTCTGTTTCTCTATATATACCTTCTTTTTAATGCTCTTAATGACTCCTAAAATATTTGAAATCTGTTAAGCTCTAAGTTAAATTTTTTTATATACTTTCAATGACTGTTTCTTTTTCACATTTGAAGGAGGAATTAGGAGGTCTTCATCTATGTCCTATGTTGATGGTTTCATAGGGACATGGCCCAAAGAGAAAAGGTAAAGGGAATTATTTTTAGTATATTCACATTATCAATAAATGCTGTTTATTGAATCGCTGTATTGTACACCTTAACTAGTATAACATTGTCAACTATACTAAAGTAATTAAAAAAAGAGAAAGAAATGCTAATTCTATTTTGTTGATAGCCAAGTTGCAATTAGTACCTCACTTTGAAAAGGGCAATGTAGGCAGATGACTGAGCGTTCAAAGGGGCTAAATGTTAAAGGTAGCCCAGTAGCCCTGTGCGTACCTTGAGTACAACAGGATTATGCAAAATTGGAAAAGAAAGGAAATACAAATTTAAATAATTGTTAAAGGGTATCAAATCATTTCTTTTCTGGGCGTGTTTAAGGATTTTCTCTTCGAATGTTTTTTTAGATCATCGGTGCATGGAGTTTCATTTGATATTTCTTTTGATAAAGAACATACTGTACACAAATCCACTCCAAACCGAGGAATCACTCGCTCTATTAGTAATGAAGGACTTACATTGAACAATAATCGTGTATCTAAAAATATTAGGAAAAATTTGTCCTTTAAGCCAGTAAATGGAGAAGAGGAAGCAGAAAGCATTGAAGAAGAGCTTAATATAGACTCTCACAGTGGCCTCAAGTCGTACACACCCCTTAATACAAATGAACTGAATTCCAACGAGAATATTCATTATAAGCTTCCAAATGGAGCTTTACAAAATAGAGTACTTCTAGATGAGTTTGGCAATCAGATTGAGACACCAAGCATTGAAGAAGCATTACAAATAATTCATGATACTGAAAAATCTCCCCATACATCTCAGCCAGACCACATTGCTAATGGCTTCTTTCTTCATAACCAGGAAATGAGTATCCTAAATTCAAACATCAAGCTAAATCAGTCTAGTCCTGATAACATAACTGATACAAAAGGTGCCTTGAGTCCCATAACTGACAATACTGAAGTAGACACTGGAATTCATGTTCCTTCAGAAGACATCCCCGAAACTATGGATGAAGATTCTTCTTTGAGAGATTATACTGTAAGCTTAGACTCTGACATGGATGATGCTTCCAAATTTCTTCAGGATTATGATATTCGAACCAGCAACCCCAGAGACGCTTTGAGTCCTTGTCCAAGTACTGTAAGTACCAAGTCCCAGCCAGGTAGCAGTGCTTCTTCTAGTTCCGGAGTTAAAATGACCAGCTTTGCCGAACAGAAATTCAGGAAACTGAATCATACTGATGGGAAGAGTAGTGGGAGCAGTTCTCAGAAAACTACACCAGAAGGTTCTGAACTTAATATTCCACACGTGGTTGCTTGGGGACAAATTCCAGAAGAAGCAGGCCTTCCACAAGGCCGGGACACCACCCAGCTATTGGCCTCTGAAATGGTGCATTTAAGGATGAAATTGGAAGAAAAGAGGCGTGCGATAGAAGCCCAGAAGAAGAAGATGGAGGCGGCTTTCACTAAGCAGAGGCAGAAGATGGGAAGGACAGCATTTCTTACGGTGGTGAAAAAGAGAGGGGACGGCATTTCCCCTCTTCGGGAGGAAGCAGCCGGGGCAGAAGATGAGAAAGTGTACACCGATCGAGCCAAAGAAAAGGATTCCCAGAAGGCGAACGGACAGAGGAGTAAGTCTCTGGCAGATCTGAAGGAAAGCCTGGAGAACCCTCAGGCCAAATGGCTGAAGTCTCCAACCACACCCGTTGACCCAGAGAAGCAGTGGAACCTGGCAAGCCCCTCGGAGGACACTTTAAACGAGGGAGAGATCTTAGAATATACCAAGTCCATTGAGAAGTTAAATTCATCTCTCCATTTTCTACAACAAGAAATGCAGCGCTTGTCACTTCAGCAGGAGATGTTGATGCAGATGAGGGAGCAGCAGTCCTGGGTGATTTCACCTCCTCAGCCCTCTCCACAAAAACAGATCCGAGACTTTAAACCTTCCCGGCAGGCAGGCCTGTCCTCAGCCATTGCGCCCTTCTCGTCAGACAGCCCCCGCCCTACCCATCCGTCCCCACAGTCTTCCAACAGGAAGAGCACATCTTTTTCTGTTAAAAATCAGAGGACTCCTAGGCCAAATGAATTAAAAATAACGCCTTTGAATCGAACCCTGACTCCCCCTCGGTCTGTGGATAGTCTTCCTCGGTTACGGAGGTTTTCACCAAGTCAAGTTCCTATTCAGACTCGGTCATTTGTATGTTTTGGGGATGACGGAGAGCCTCAGTTAAAGGAATCCAAACCTAAGGAAGAAATTAAAAAGGAGGAACTGGAATCCAAAGGGCCCGCAGGGCAGCATGTGCATAACCTGGAAGAAAAGGAGCTTAAGCCTCTTGAGTCAACGGTTTCTGAAGTCCTGTCCCAGCCCATCACGGAGACCGTCCGACTGACGCCAAATGAGGACCAGCTGAACCAGCCTGCAGAGCCTCCTCCTAAAACTGTCTTCCCTCCGGCTGCTCCTAAAAATGTTAATCTGATTGAAGTTTCCCTCTCAGATTTGAAACCTCCTGAAAAGGCTGATGTAGCTGTTGAAAAATACGATGGAGAAAGTGATAAAGAACAGTTTGATGATGACCAGAAAGTATGCTGTGGATTCTTCTTTAAGGTAATACTAATAATCTTCATTGTTTGGGGGCATCATCATTCAATGGGTTTGGTTTTAGAAAATGTGCTTGCCTCTTTTAGTAGTAGTCCCTTTTGTTACAAGCCTGCCACTAACCCTGAAGTACATTAGGGGCTCCCCTTGATGGACTGTACTAACATCCAAGCACACTGAACAGTCTTCCCTTCACCAAGGTCGTGGTACATGTTTAGATATGCTGTTCTTACTCCTTTGCCTCTCTTCCTTGCTTTTATAAAAGCCTTTTAAAAAATGTGAAGCTATTTGGATCTCTTCAAAGAGCTGTCAGTTTGTAAAAAGCACATAATTTGGCATTGTAAGTATATTTTAGGTTTTTTAAAATTTTCTCTCCTTGTATGTTTTGTTTCTTAAAAAAAGTTTTAAGGGATGCCTGGGTAGCTCAGTTGGTTAAGCTTCTGCCTTCGGCTTGGGCCATGATTCCTGGGTCCTGGAATCGAGTCCTGCATCTGGCTCACTGCTTAGTGGGGAGCCGCCTTCTCCCTCTGCCTGCTGCTCCCCCTGCTTGTTCTGACAGATAAATAAAAATAAAAATCTTTTAAAAAAATCTTTTAAAAAAATTGACCAGATAATCTGGTAAGGTGAAACATTTAAAAATAACATATGTAGTTTGAACAGAAATAGCTCCTTTGAAAGCACTGGGTAAAGGTCTAGCATAGGACTCCTAATCTCAATATTGATATTGGATACTGTAGCCAGCCAACACAAATACTGAACAATATCACCTTTTGGTGGTCAAGCTCTTAAAATTTATCATAGGTACTAGAAAAAGACAAAAAGCTTAATATTTTTAAATTTTTCTAAATATCCATTTTCTTCATCTTTATGTTTTCCTGTATTTTCCAGATTACCTATAGGAAAGAATTTTTTTTAATAATCAGAAACATGTGTATCTATTACTCATGTTTCTTTTTTAATTAAGGAACTAAAGTAAGATCATCTCTGATCCTGTCTAGCTCCACAATTTTGAATACAGAGGAAAAAAGGCAGTACTCAATAGCCTTTATCACTTATAATTTAATTTATAATTTATAATTTATTTGTAATTTATAAATATAATTTATAAGATTTTATGTTTATAATTTAAGATTTTAAATTGAAACAACAGTCTTACAGGAATAAGAACCCAAGAACATTGACGTGATTACAATCACTAGTTTTACTTTTGGTCATTTAATGTTGGAAATTTGTAAATTAAAGTTGATCTGAGGGTGATTGCCTGTTAGTCCCTTTTAGAGTTGAGAAATTTGAATGTAAGTCATATTTTGTTTCTTAACCATGTAAACTGACTAATTTTTAATAGAATACTACTGTAAACAAGAATAAATACAGTTTACTAATTTTAGTGACCCCAGGTACCCCTGTTCCTTGTAGAGAAGGGCAAACGGAAGGGAGAGAATCCTCAGGGTGAAGGGCACACATCTGTACCTTGGTGTCCGTTCTGTCACATGGCAGTGGTTTATGTGCTATTTAACCATAGAGCTAATTTCTGGATACCTTCACTTGAATTTCCCTTATTGAGCATGTATATTAAATACAATTTTAATGCAATTTTTTTTTTAAGATTTTATTTATTTATTTGTGAGAGAGAGAGAGTGAGAGCAAGCACAGGCAGACAGAGTGGAAGGCAGAGTCAGAGGGAGAAGCAGGCTCCCTGCAGAGCAAGGAGCCCGATGTGGGACTCGATCCCAGGACGCTGGGATCATGACCTGAGCCGAAGGCAGCTGCTTAACCAACTGAGCCACCCAGGCGTCCCTTAATGCAATTTTTAAAAAGATTTTATTTTTAAGTAATCTCCACACCCAACGTGGGGTTCAAATTCACAACGCTAAGACAAGAGTTGCCTGCTTTTCTGGCAGAGCCAGCTCAGTGCCCTAGTTTGAATGCAGTTTTTTTTTTTTTTTTAAAGATTTTTATTTATTTATTTGACAGACATATCACAAGTAGGCAGAGAGGCAGTCAGAGAGAGAGAGGAGGAAGCAGGCTCCCCACTGAGCAGAGAGCCCGATGCGGGGCTCGATCCCAGGACCCTGGGATCATAACCTGAGCCGAAGGCAGAGGCTTTAACCCACTGAGCCACCCAGGCACCCCATTGAACGCAATTTTTAAAACTAAGAGAAAACTCCCTACCTTTTTTTTTTTAAGATTTTATTTATATATTTGACAAAGAGAGGGAGATCACAAGTAGGCAGAGAGAAAGGGGGAAGCAGGCTCCCCGCCAAGCAGAGAGCCCGATGTGGGGCTCGATCCCAGGACCCTGAGATCATGACCTGAGCTGAAAGCAGAGGCTTAACCCACTGAGCCACCCAGGCGCCCAAAACTCCCGACTTTTGAGTTATTTACTAGGGTCCAGAAAAACCGCTGCTTTTTTAAAAAATTTTCTTTTTATGGTTGTTCTTTGCAAACTTCCTAGGTTTTGAAACATGTAATTAAGTAAGTTTAAGTGTCATTTGGTAGTTGATAGAACTGTTACCGCTTTATGAGGGCGAGCGAGCATGAGAGGGGGGTGGGTCAGAAGGACAGGCAGACTCCCCGCTTAGTGACCTGATCCCAAGGCAGCTGCTTAACCAACTGACCCACCGAGGCGCCCCTGATTCACTTCTTCCTTCTTCATTTCTGGAACATGTCTGCATAGGGTGGGGTTGGAATAAGAATGACTAGACAATGTGACCACAACTGAAAATGAGAGTACTGGTGAGCACAACATTTCACGTTTTTCCATGAAATCCATGCTTAGGATGATCAAAAAGCAGAGAATGATATGGCAATGAAACGAGCAGCTTTGCTGGAGAAACGACTGCGGAGGGAGAAGGAGACTCAGCTTCGGAAACAGCAGCTGGAAGCAGAGATGGAACATAAGAAAGAGGAAACGAGGTAAAGACTCTGGCCATGCGGGCCCTGGATCCGGGAGCTGCCGGGCGGCAGTGCCGGAGGCTCTGCTTCCTCAGGGCCCCACCAGCTTGTCAGATGTTTGCAGCGTCTGGAGACACTGACATAATGCTGATTTCTGGTGCTTGTACGAGTTGCTTTATTTTCCCAAATTATTGATTGCTTATACATTTTTATCCTGAGTTTGAGGCATTTCAAAGTAATGTTCTCCAGAAACATTAATTTAAGATAACTTCACGGGTTTTTACACATAAACATATTTTTAAAAAGCAATCATTTACTAACGGTATGTTTATGTATATTTTAATGATCTAAATTATCTCAAGCGAATTTTAAACCATTTTTTCCCAAGGTGCTGAAACGTAATAATTTTCCCTTCTCTCATCAAAGCCATACTCCCAGTATCTGGTTTCTTTAGTGTGCAGAGTAAGAAATTCAACCATTTGGTTTCCCAGGCGTAAAACTGAGGAAGAGCGTCAGAAGAAGGAAGATGAGAGAGCGCGCAGAGAATTTATCAGACAGGAGTATATGAGGCGAAAACAGCTGAAACTAATGGAAGACATGGATACAGTAATTAAACCCCGTCCTCAAATAGCAAAACAAAAAAAACAGCGCCCAAAATCTATTCACAGAGATCATATCGAGTCTCCCAAAACACCAATAAAAGGTCCTCCAGGTAACACAGCTTATTTTGAAGAGTCTGTTCATAAAAAAACACCAGCCTGGTTTGTCATACTAACTCGACTGTGCTTTGGTATGCTAAATTGGATCCACAATTTGAGATGGTGCATGCTCCTAATTTGGAAAACCAAAATAAGCAAATGTAGGGTTGTTTATGACTTCTGTGTTATGTGTGCATGCATATATTCACTAGAGCCAGTGTGAGTGCTGAAGCATCCAGAATGCATCCTAACCTGTCAGGGACTCTGCCCTCGGGTATAATCTCTCAGAATTGCTAGTACCCTTTCCATACTTCCATTTAAGGATAAACACTGTGTGTACAGAAATACATAAGAAACACATTGGTATAATAAGGAATATAGAAGCAAGAGTTCATGAATCCCCCCCACTTTTTTTTTTTTTTAAGATTATATATTTATTTATTTAACAGACAGAGGCCACAAGTAGACAGAGAGGCAGACAGAGACAGAGAGAGGGGGAAGCAGGCTCCCTGCTGAGCGGAGAGCCCGACCCAGGGCTCCATCCCAGGACCCTGGGATCATGACCTGAGCCAAAGTCAGAGGCTTTAACCCACTGAGCCACCCAGGTACCCCCATGAATCCCTTCTTTAAGACAGAAATGGTCAAACATCCAAAATCTATAATTTTTGGAGTTGAGAGAATATATTCTAAAATTTAGCACACATATTCACTTTTAAAAATATATATATTTTATTAAAACTAAACCCTGTGGGAAGTTTTAGAGAATTCCCATAGTTAACTCTAAAACTGAGAAAAAAATAATATAACATTGACCGTTTAAAGAGAACTCTGCCTTTTCTAGCCAACAAAATTTTTTGATACCCAGTACTGGCTAAAATTAGTAAATTAATTTCCCACATAGGAACTGGATATCCCTAACTATATTTTATTCTTAACTTCTTTTGTTAACTTTTTTCTTACATTTATAATATCAGTGTCTCATATTACCACTTTCCTTTTGGAATAAATCCTAACAGCAATTATCATTTTTATCATTATTTCTTAAAAGTAGGTACCACTGCTAATTTTAGATAAATTGTGCATATATGCATGCAAGCATATTGTTTAGATTAAAAGTAAGAAAAAACTACAGAAGCTCAGTTTTCATATGCTGGTGTTATCTAATGAACAGACTCTTTTCTAGTTGCTCCTTTTAAATTTCTAATTTTGTTTTCATTCAGGATCACGAATTTATCGTGTTTTTTCAGTCTCTAGCCTTTCTTTGGCATCACTGAACACAGGTGATAACGAGAGTGTGCATTCAGGCAAGAGGACACCAAGGTAAATCCATAACGTGAATATTTTTCACAGAAAATAATGTTTCCAACAATTATCTTGTATTTTATAATGAGTGAATCATAACACAAATTTTTATAGTTTTGCTGACCGAAACTGTGTTTCTGTTTAAATAAATTTAAATATAAAGAGGATATTCATATTTGACTTTTTATCTTTTAGGGTTTTAGGGTTACTGACATTGATAAGGTACTTTTTATAAAATATGAAACATTAACAGTAATTGCTGATACAGTTTTGGTAAAATCATAGTGTGCAGATATAGCACGTCATCTATATAAGTGCCAGCCTCTCTACTTTTTTCTCCTAGAATAATTCCCAAGTAGGCTGCCTAACTTGGGAAAGATCCCTTCTGTACTGTCTCTCTCAGATGTAGATTAGAAACTGAAAGCCCTATTTCCTTACATCACGCTGTAATACCCATGTGGAAAGAGAATGTATGTAGTGACAGTCATGAGTTTTGAGTTCTGATTTTTGCATCAACATCCTGTTGCAGTAATGGCCAGTTTTCATATAGAAAAACATTCATCCTTTCAGTGAGCAAGTAGGTAAGGAGTGCCCGTGGTGTCCAGGCATGTGGTTGTACAGCTTGAATAAGGCAGTTAAACCGTCTTTTGATTTTTTAAGCTTCTAGGTTGATTTTGGTTGGTACTTTAACAAATATCCCTTCTGACCCCCAAGTATTCTTCTGTTTGAAACTTAAAAAATACTTTATTTACCATTTAGATCCGAGTCTGTAGAAGGCTTCTTGTCTCCAAGTCGTTGCGGCAGTCGAAATGGGGAGAAGGACTGGGAAAATGCATCAACAACTTCTTCAGTGGCTTCTGGAACAGAATACACAGGTCAGGGTCCGTATTTTTAGGGAGATGTTTTAATTTAACACAGTCATGAGAACAAATACAGGCTAATCTAATGAAAGTGTCATGGGCTCTTCTCTGGTCTAGACACCGGGGAGTCTGTACAGGAACACTGAGTACAGATGGTCCCTTACAGGGAGGTCAGTTTCGGTGAAACGGTTGCACTTAGGGAGGTAGTTACTTGTCCCAGGTGAACTGAGATCAGTTTCTAAAGAAAATTAGCAGTATCACTTATACCACATCCATCTACTTGAAGATGCTGACCATGTCTGTGCTGTGGTTTGAATCTGAAAAAGTTTTAGAGAGGTTCTGTCAGCTATCCACGGGTCCTGAGTACTGAGAAAAGGCTAGAATCCACAGAGACCTCTCTAACATTGGGATTTCAGGTATCTAGAGTTGCGCATCTTTAAAACACATTAATGTGAGTGGTGGGGGGCACCTGGCAGGCTCCATCAGTGGATCAAGTAACTCTTGGTCTAGGGGCTATGGTTTGAGCCCCATGTATAGCCTACTAAACAACAACAACAAAGTATGAAGGGACTCTAAAAGCTGAGGGGAATGCATTGGCTGCAGGAAGGTACCAGCCCCACATCAGATCCTTTTCCAGCCTTTGTTTGGGTAGGCATTACTGAAACAAAAGCAAATTTAAGAACAGAATGTAAGATGCTTGTAAAGAAATGAGGCTGGAGAGAAAATGTGAGCAGCCATTGGGATCTAAATTGGAAAGGCACAGGAGAACGTGCAGGGCAGTGGAGACTGCCTCCGTCCGCAGGTGACCCACTGGAAATGGGAGCCGCATGAAGGCGTAAGGAGGTTAGAACTTGCTGACTTCGCCCGTGTACTTCACTCCTCCTTTAGCCAGTTGGACAGCCTTTAATGCCAGGGATTAGATGGTGATTCCTTGTTTTTCCCTCTGCTTCTCTATGTAAACTCCCTTAACAAGCATATTTGCCACACACAGTTTCAAACCTAGAGCTACACAGTTGTGGTGTGCTGTGCTAGCTCATACCATAGGGCTCTTGGAATTTGTAAATTTTCAGGAATTATGCAAACTGTAGAATTATTGGTAGTTTGATATTAGCCAGAGTAGGAGTGATTGGTATCACAGAAAGAGGTAAATGCTGCCCATCAGGGCTAATTTCCACTCCCACTTCCCCACCCCCGCCCAGAAAACTGGTTTCTTGGCTCGCTATGGAGGATAAGGACAATCCTTGTCTTCCAGGATGGAGTTTAGTTAGTATGAAGTAGGGAGGTTTTACTGTACTTCCTATTAGGAATGTTCCAGGAATATGGCACAAAGTGCTTCTGTTGCTTGGCATACCAAGGAGTAGAATTGGTTTAAAGAAAAATGCTTTGGAACTAGAGGATATCATGCTTAGCAAAATAAGTCAATCAGAGAAAGACAACTATCATATGATCTCACTGATATGAGGAAGTGGAGATGCAACATGGGGGGTTAAGGGGATAGGAGAAGAATGAATGAAACAAGATGGGATTGGGAGGGAGACAAACCATAAGTGACTCTTAATCTCACAAAACAGGGAGAGGGGGGATGGGGGGGTGGGGTTATGGACATTGGGGAGGGTATGTGCTATGGTGAGTTCTGTGAAATGTGTAAACCTGGCGAGTCACAGACCTGTACCCCTGGGGATAAAAATATATGTTTATAAAAAATTTAAAAAATAAAATGCTTAAAAATCTCAGATATGTGAATGAAGAAAAAGATGAAGACTTTTCCGGTCATTTTAAAAGCTGTAATTCCTCATCGATCCATTCTGCTTTAAGTTCACCAGTAACCTTAGCAGACTTGAGAAAGAGGGTGAAGCAGACAGTCTGGCAATTACAGCCCCATCTGATTTCCAGCACTACTGTCTCAGAGCTGTCTTGGCAACATCCTTAACATGTCTCCCTGTGTGGATAAAACAATGTTCTGATTGGAGTACAGCACTCAGCAGCCTTTAGGCACAGATTTTGATACCCTATGGTTATGAGCTAGCACAGCACACCACAACTGTGTAGCTCTAGGTTTGAAACTGTGTGTGGCAAATATGCTTGTTAAGGGAGTTTGATTTTTAGTTTCCTCAACATAGGAACAATTATATCATTTAAACATGTAGTATTTCTGACTTAGGAATGGTATTTTTATTTTGCTGCTAAATTCTTACCACAGGACCAAAGCTCTACAAAGAACCCAGTGCAAAATCCAATAAGCACATAATACAGAATGCTTTAGCTCATTGCTGTTTGGCTGGAAAAGTAAATGAAGGTCAGAAGAAAAAGATACTGGAGGTAAGCATGTTTGCATGAAAATTAAATTTGGCAACATTCTAAAATTGTAGGAGTCCTCTCTGCTACCAGTTCAAAAGAAAGTACCCTTTCTTGGTACTCTTGAAAGTACCATCCTCTCCTAGGATTTCAACAGCATATAAAAGATCTGTAGCTGTGTTTTAACTTTAGATTGAGTTAGTTCACTCTCAAATGGGGTTTTAGAAGACTCCAGACTTAATTAAGCCTAGGATAGACTCAGATAATAATATAAAATTGTAAGTTCTTTTCTTGACCAGAGCTACTTGTTCATGTTTCATATGTAAGTAAGGTAGTTTTCCTTTTTAAAAATGAGGCTGTATTGCAAAATTGCTAATCAGCGCCTGGTTTGCTAGTGGTTATTTGACTAAGGTCAAGATTTAGCAGGCATTTCATATCTTCCTGCAGGATAATAATATCCACACAGAGCCAACAGCACCTCAGAAGTGAAGTTTTGCATACATTGTTAATTAAAGTGTACTTTGCTTTTATAATACACATTTTATCTTTGTTCTTCAGAGTTTGTATTTTGAATCTTGTCATAATATTTGACCAAAATAGGTGTAAAACAATTATGTAAATTTTATACAGTGAAATGTTTAAGAGTTTTTATTGTTTTGTTTTGTTTTTATTTTGAAGGAAATGGAGAAGTCAGATGCCAACAACTTTTTAATCTTGTTCCGGGATTCAGGCTGCCAATTCAGGTCTTTGTATACTTACTGTCCAGAAACTGAAGAAATTAATAAACTGACTGGGATAGGCCCTAAATCTATCACTAAAAAAATGATTGAGGGACTTTACAAATATAATTCTGACAGGAAACAGTTTAGCCACATACCTGCTAAAACTTTATCCGCCAGTGTTGATGCGATTACCATTCATAGTCATTTATGGCAGACCAAGAGACCAGTAACACCCAAAAAACTTCTACCCACTAAAGCATAGGAGTTGGGAAATACTTGCTTCAGAACATTCGTGGTAAATTTGCACTTCATCTTTCCTGCCTATAGAAAATCTTTCTAATTGCCAACCAAGACTTTTATTAATTGCACCTGAACATTAAGCTCTGTTGTCACGAACAACTGGAACGTGAGCCACAGCATTTTGGACTGCGGAAGAGTCGCACGTAGGTGGTAAGTCCAAGTGATGAAGGAACGTTCGGATTCACAAATGGAGATTTGTGTCATCGGGTTCGCCTGCTTGATGGGAGACACACTGAAGCACTGAATTCTCATGGACACTAGTTGGACTATGATTGAAATAAGGCTAAGATGACAAAGTATGTGTTTTATTCCTTTTTTTTTTCTTTTTAATGTACATGTTTGTCTTCAGATGGTTTATTTTGCTGTTTTTCTCTCCTGGGGGTTTAATCTGAGATACCTTTGTATTTCGTTTCATGGGGAGACCGCAAGCGTAGGAAATGCGCCTTCAGAGGTAACTTGCACCTTTCTGATGATGCTAAGAGAAACACTAGTGTTTAGTTTTACAGTAACCCTCATGTTTTAATGGTGTTAGAGCATTTGCAAGAATTATTCTAAGTATTTACAATTCTGTATTTATTATTCACTCAAGTATTAACATTTCTCTATTACATAAGAGGAGGTATTGTAAAGAGCTGCTAGTAGGTTCGCTTTAAACCACATGAGCTTAACCAAGAATATGTTATAAGAAGTTGCTGATTAAATCAGTGCTGTTTTTACACCACTTCTGGCCAACTCAGAATAATTTAAGATTGTTCTTTTAACAAAAAAGGCTTTCTATCTCTTTTAAAGTAAGTCACTTTATAAGCTGGCAGAAGTGAAGGACACTTTGAGAGTAGTCTTTCAATCTGAAGATGTAAGACTTCCTGCCACAAGTTCTCAAGAGGTCTTTACATTATATTTATAACTGATATAAAAATTATATTTAGAATTTTTAAACATGTACAAAGGGCTACATTTTAATTTTAAAATAGCTTCACATTATTTTACTTATATTGAGTTTCTTTTTTTATTCTTTTCAAGTGGAACAGCTTATGTTAAAGTACACACTTGAAATCTTCTCTACATGATCTTTGTTCCTTTAACAATGTATATCAGAGGGTTAGTTGGGGAAAAACTTCATTCTCAGGAAAAGACTTGAATGATTATGTGACCCTGTTATGTTTCAGTGTTGTGACAACTGTGTAAACGTAGAGGGGAGAGACAGTATTGTATCATAAATGAGATGTGGGGTTGGTTTTCTTTTGTGGGAAGTGGAGACTAAAATATATACATTTCTCTAATTGAGTTGTTTAGAGAAATAACTAATATCTCATATGATGTATTTACTTATTTTAAAAGAGAATAGGAATGAGATGTCCCTGAACTGTACTTTTCTATTATTATAAGCCCTTTAGGCATCAGTGCATCTGGGTTATCAACATTTTCTCAAATGCTGTCAATATTTTACTGTAATTTATGTTCTTATATTTATGTATATTTGTTAAAACTGTAAAAAAAATTTCACAGATTTTTTTCCAATAACTGTGCAAGATATATGTGTAGCTCAAAACTATTTGTGATCTACTGTTTGCATGTAAGAGACCAGGATATGTAACTCTTATATTTTAAGTGTATACATACTGTGTATATAATATATGAATATTAAGAATGGGGACTTGCACATTTTACCTTTCAGACAACAGTTTCTATCACAGAAGGAAATGACTGTCAGATACATGGTTAGATTAAGCCTAGTTTAAAAAAAAAAAGCAAATCTAATCAAAATATGGTAATAGTCAAAAGGAGAATTAATAAGCACTTTACATTACTAAATTTGTTCTTTTCAATCAAATTTCCCTTATCAAATCAGTCATCTTTGTGATACTACTTGGCCATTAAATTTTTAAAAATTGGATGCAAGACAGTAGAGGAACTATTTAAAGCTAAGTAGGACCACCCTTTCTTCTTAAATTTATGTGTGTCCAACAATGAATGTCCATAATGTCTAAAGGTAGAATGTGAACATTGCCATAAAAGTTCATTGCTCTCAGTATATTTTACTTTATTAATACAGAAGGAATATGGATGTATTTCTTTAAGTCTGCAGATTTTTTTTATTATGGTGCAGCTTTTTAAAAAAAATTATGTTTTAAAAATTATACAAATGAAAATTATGGTATTGCATAAAGTCTGGAGATTTCCATCAACCTTATTGAAACACACTGGTGCTTTCATCATTAGAGGTCAAATGATGATGATGATGATGATGATGATGATTCAGTTAAGTTTGCCAAACACCTGTCATGGTTTCCAGCGCAACCTGTCAAATTCTATTTGACGCAGCTTTGGAAAGCTTTTAATTCCTCTTGACTTTTCGATTTTGTTTTAGGATGACTGTTACAGTTTTTATTTGGCTGTTTAAAGCCAAATTCAACTTTTTAATTATGGTTTCATGGACACTGTGGGGCAATGTACAGTGTATGGTGTGCTTACCTGTCCACTCTAGAGCACTGCTTACAGGTTTTTTTAAGATGCTGTGCTGTAAAATACTGTCATATTTGCTATTTCCTGGTACAGTGTAGTTTTTCCCCTTTCATTTGAATAAAAGCATGGCACCAAATGACTCCTTTTCTGTTTTTTGAATAAAGTGTGTTTTTTCCCTAATATTTGAACTTGGGTAAACTCATCGTATAGCTTTCCTACCTCTTAACCTATGTTTTTTTTTTTTTTTTTAAGATTATTTATTTATTTATTTATTTGACAGAGAGAGAGAGAGATCACAAGTAGGCAGAGAGGCAGGCAGAGAGAGAGAGAGAGGAGGAAGCAGGCTCCCTGCTGAGCAGAGAGCCCGATGCAGGACTCATCCCAGGACCCTGAGATCATGACCTGAGCCGTAGGCAGCAGCTTAACCTGCTGAGCCACCCAGGTGCCCTTAACCTATGTTTAAATGTAACAGTTTGACTATTCACAAGAGGCAACTTTTGGTAGTATTAGACACAGTCTGAATACTGACTTAAGACAATGTTAAAAAGTCTGTAACTTTCTGTGCTTAGCTCAGACCACCTACATAGTGGAGTTTAAATGCTTGTGCTCATGATACAGCTTTCTGTCCATGTTAAATCCCTTTCTTTTGGTGAATGATTAAAATATGCCAAAATTAACACTTTATACGTTTGAAATTGAACGGCTAATGAACAGTTCTTGATTTACTCTCTAAGTTTCACTTTGATTTTGTGGATTATATTCATTCAGTCCAGAGCGATTAAGAAAAAAATATCTAATAACAAAACAACAACAAAGTCTTCATACACAACTATATACCTGAAGAAATACCTGGTGTTGCTAACTGTAAGTGCGGTTCTCTACCTTTAGGTCCTCTGATAGGGTACCCCAGCTTCAGAACCCAGCTGTAACTTCCATAGTATTTTGCAGTGCCTTGATTTTCAGAAATAAAAATATTTAACCTGAAGACTCATGCAGCATTAGAGAAGTCTACACAGACCGTGGCACCCTAGAGCCCACTCATAATTTGAGAGCGTGTTCCCTGATTTGGCTGCTTGACCGTTCTTAACAAGGCAGAGGGAAGGATGCCTGCGTGACTTAGTCCATTAAGTATCGGCCTTTGCCTTAGATCATGATCCCAGGATTCTGGGACTGAGTCCCGCATTGGCTCCTTGCTTAGCAGGGAGCCTTCTTCTCCCTCTACTAAATTAAAATCTTAAAACAAACAAAACCTAGGTAAAGGGAAATGTTCTACAGTGAACAGGAACATTTTTATTTTGTAACCTGTGCACACGGCAAAATAATAAAGAATAACCAGCAAAAGAAACAGAGTTATAATACTCTGACCTAGGAATCAGGCATTGGAAAAACACATCTTAATCTGGGGCACCTGGGTGGCTCAGTCGGTTAGCATCCCACTCCTGGTTTCACGTCAGGTCCTGATCTCAGGGTCCTGAGATCCACCCTGGTGTCAGTGCAGAGTCTGCTTGTCCCTCTGCCCCTCTCTCTGCTCACGAACTCATGGTCTCAAATAAATAAAATCTTCAAGAAATATATAAAGATCTGTATCTTCCTCTAATGGCAGTTTTGCCTTTAAAAGAAACAAATGAACAATGCTCTATCATTTCAGGGAGGGTGGCATGCGCCTAGGTTGTTACTTCCCAGCTGCTCGTCACTTAAGGCTATCTAGAATCTTCCGGTTGTCTGCTGTTGGCATCTGGGGCACAGGCCTTCTGGCGGTTCAGCATTCCACGTCCAGATGCGCAGACAGCGAGAGTTAGCTTGCGTATGTGTTTAATGTCACTGTGGTGTCTGTAACTCGTTAACCTCTATCCACAGTGGCTTATAGTTATGTCAGAAAAAGAAAAAAGAGTTCTTCCACTTTCCATTGAAGAAGATAAAAGCAAACAAGTTAAAAAAAAAAAATGTTTGAAGGCTTTTGTGTTTTTTACCGTGGTAAGGATAGCCGCTATGGTACTTAAAATATGGCTGTCCTTCATTCTGCTTCACCGCAGTCTGTTGTTTTAGGTGGCTGATCTGTTCTTCCTTCAGGAGCACCTGCTGGTGTCAGAAGCACCCCGGGGCTGGACGACGCACAGCACGGCCTGTGTCGTTGGTGGCACAACTGGTTTCCAGCTCTGTTCGGCGGCACTGATTCCTGACCCCACCCAGTTACCCACATTCATGGTCTGCCTGTTTATATGAGAAAGGCAATGTGGCTCTCAACCCTCAAGCAAGCAGAAACTCTTCACTATAATACTGCTTTATGATGTGAAAGTACTTCTTTTCTTTCTGTGAAGAGATACCAAGATCTCCATTTCACAGATGGGGATGATCAAGCTTCAGAGGTCAGTAACCGCCAGGGACACAAAGCTAGTAAGTGGCCACCTCACAGCTCAAGTCTAAACCTGATTTCCCCTCCCCTTCGCTGTGCCGCACAGTGCATGATCTCCACTGCTGTGGATGTGGTGGAAGAAAACTACGTGAGGTCTGATAACTGTACTAGTTAGTAATATATTCACCACTGAGGGAACGCTAAGAACTTGTTACAGTGGATTTTGTTCTCTTGCCTAATAACTGTAGCCAGCATCAACCCAACAATGGCTAAAATCAGCCTGGTGGGTCCCTACACTCTTAAACATCTAGATTCCTAAGAAGAGAGGAACAGAGAAAGTACGGATGGGGTGGAAAGAAAAGGATTCTGCTGACAGCCTGATCAAATGTATCCAGGAAACAGTAATGAGGTGCGAGAGACTAGGTCACAAAGACACGGGGGCTCTTCCATCAAGGAGCCCCTGTCTTGAGGCGGATGCGGTTAGACCTTTACAAGCATCTGATAAACTATGCTCTAAGAGAGGTGTGGACCCGAAGCATGGGACAGATAAGCCCCCTTCTTATGAAGAGTTAAAAGGTTCTTGTTCATAAGCAAAACTGACTTTATATAAAGAATGTAAGACTTAAGTTGCATCACCAGCCAATAAGGGGCCCGTCCTAGCCCAGTCTTCTTCAGATTGAGTTCTGAGTTGCAAAGGCATCGTTCTGGTGACAGACCTTAAAGGCCTACTTTCCGAGATCGTCAGCATCTGACAAAGCCAGCTGACCGTACAATGCTTCCTCTTCACGTTCGTAGCCAGAGACCGCTGCACTGCACTGCTTTTTTGCTGCTCTGTTGTCTCCTCCTACCAGACAGAGAAAACCCGAGTTCGCAGTCTCATCAGGGGGCTGCTCTGGAACACTTGGGAGGACCATAGACACCTCTGTGCATATCAGGTGGGTCATGCTTGGGTTCTTCACCTTTACATTCAGTGCCTAAATGCAATAGGGATTCAAGAATGATGTGTCAAATGAATAAATGTATGGAGGACTGCCTAGTCCAGATTCAAAATCACACCCAAAACTTAGTCGGATTTCTGCCAGGCTACCACTGATTTCCTACTATAGATATTTTTGCCTAAAAATACCAGCCCCACGTTGACTAACCTGGTCTGACTCCCTCTGCTTTATACAGACCATTCCAGGGGACCCGGGTGCAGCTTGGAAATTCAAACCATCAGTGACCGTGACATAATGGTGTTCGGTTCCCCTACCTCATCTCTTAGCTCCTCATATTGCCCCCGCCCCCCGCAAATTATAGGCAATCCCAAGGCTTAGTTCTCCTCCGGCCCTGGTCAACCTCTACTTCCCTTCTAAGAAGGTCTTCAGTACCAGCTCCAACTGGCCCTTCTGCACAGTTCCTCCATCTCCAGCCCGAAAGCTCCCTGCAGCCCCACTCGGGCACCTGACTGCCAGCTCCGCCTCTCACCTGGAAGTTCCACTCTCCCCAACTCAACCGGTTTCTTTTTTCTGTTATTTTTACAGATTTTTATTTATTTGACAGCACAAGCAGGGGGAGCAGCAGGCAAAGGGAGAGGGAGAAGCAGACTCCCTGCTCAGCAAGACTCGATCCCAGAACCCCGGGATCATGACCTGAACCGAAGGCAGATGCTTAACGGACTGAGCCAGCCACGTGACCCTCTTTCCTTTAAGATTTTTCCCAACTCAACCAGTTTAAAAACACTGTCAACCTCCTAGTAAAACCAATGCCTTCCTGGTATATGTCCAGCCACCATGGCTGAAACCTTCACAGTCTTGTCTGTCTGCTTCCTCTGTCCACGGAGGACACATCCTCGTACCTGGACAACCACCAGATCCTGTCCGTGTTCACGCTGTCAGTCTGTTCCTCATCTTTCTGGACCAGCCTCATATCAGGTGCCAACAGTTCCTGCTTAAACTCTGCAAGACCCTCCGACTCATCCTTCCCTGATTCCATTTCTCCCCCACAAACAGTGCTGCCAATCAGTCCTGGGTTTGCCTAAAGCATTGCTTTCACCGTGTCCTCCCCATTAGTCAAAAACTCCCAAGGGGCCTTATCCTCACCGTATAAAACTCAAGCTCCTGAGTTCAGCAGTTTTAGCCCTCCCAGGCTTGCCGCAAGTTGGCTTTTCAGCAACATCAGAATATCTGATAGTCACATATCCAACAGGCACCAAAACTCAGAAAAAATCGACATTTCAAAATAACTCATCACAGTTATCGTGAAAAAAATCAAACTGTAAGGACTTTCTCATATTTATTTTACAGTTTACTGTTTGGGTTTTCGGTTGCAGAGAGGATGGGGCTGGGGTATTGAGGTGATTTGTAACCTTTTGCTGCTTGGGACCACGAAAGGTCTCACTCTCGTCTTTCATGTCGCCCTTCCTATAACACAGACCTCTTCTTCAAAGAGGCTGACCTGCCTTGATCTTGATATAATGTGGGCTATCACAGTCAGCCTCATATCAAAGATATTTGTACGTTGCAGTTCATTTTCTCTAATACTGTGTTAGCTGCCGGAGAGGAAGCACTGTGTCCATTATGTTGCCTCATTGAGTGCTCGCCCTGTGGTAGGAAGGGGCCGTTTCCAGCATCAGTCTGAATTGAAGGTGACCTTAGAAACAGGTTTCACTGATCTGTGGCAGAACCGCGGCCCCGTGCGGGGGAGTCCCTAGCAACCCACAGGGAACATAGCCGAATTCCTGCTGCAAGTAACTGAAAATTCACACTAACTTTCCCATAACCAACTTTCTGTAAAATCACTGAAAAGTCATTGCAAGTCCTAGTTTAGAAGCTTCTGTGGGCAGAATAATTACAAAGAGAAAAATGTTACTTCCTTTCCAAACAAATTCTGGGGCCATTTTTATATTAAGGGACTTCCCTAGTGCCTGTCTTTTAAATTTCTGATGGTTTTGTTTCGGCCTTGAACCTCCGAGCTGCGGAAACCTGCAGGGAGGACAGAGTGGAGCCTTACTTTCCTTGGAAGCCGCACTCCTGCCCTCACCCTCCACATCCATTCTAATTCTTCCCCCAGGGCTCCTAAAGGCCAACAACGAAGTCTGGGGTACATCCCAAGACAGACGCACAGCTGCGGGCCATGGGCTTTCACACTGAGTCACCCCTCAGCAGTGTGGGCTGAAGCCCAAAGGCCCGTGGCCAACTCAGATGCTGCCCTTTCCCAGCCACCCCATATTTAGCACCTGAAAGTTTCGGAAATGATCAACCATCTGAAACGTTCTGCGCGGCCTCTGGCATCCCGGGTGGGGCCCGTTCCCCAGTGTGTGCCTCCCCTTGGGGGGTGAGGCTGCAGGGCAGAGGCAGGAACGCGGTCTTCCATAACCTGCGGCTCCCTGCCCACCTACCCTCCCACGCACCCGGAGGATCCTCTCTGGGGCTCAGGGGTTGGGGTCTATGGGAAACCTCATCACGGCAACCAGTCAGTAATAGTGAATAAAACAGAACACTCCCCACTCAGTACTTATCCAGAGAGGGTGTGGACACACAAGGACACATGGCTTTGTGGGGTTTTCCTCCCACTCAGGTCCCCATCACTGCTAATCTCCCTGTGAACCGCAGCTGCACTGGCATCCTGCCATCTGTTTGTGTTTTGGCCTTGTCAGCAGTTTGCAGCCTTATGTCACCCTGGGAAATTCACCATCAGTGACACCAGGTCCAGTGAACTCTGGTTGTGCAAGGCTTAAGACCACTCCCCTAGATGGGGATATCTCTGGATTCCCAATGCAATTCCAAAAGCATTTATTGATCACCTACTATGTGCACAGAAAGCCTCATGTCCTGGAGGGGAGGAGGGGTGGCACAAGCAGGGGAAACGAGAGGTCCTCTGCCATGCAGCCCAGGCCAGGAGTGTGGGGTGCTGGGGGTGCGGGTGCAGAGCCCAGAGAGAGGGAGGGTGTCTACTGGATGCCTGCTCACACCCCACTCGGGTGTGAGCTGCACTGGCTCACATCTTCACAAGCCCCAATCAGGTGGATGCAATCACATCCATCTTAAGATGTGGAGTGTGGAGCCCAAGATGGCACCGCTGCCAAGTCATAAAGCTGGTACAGAAGCCAGACTCCGGCCACTGATCTAATCGGACCCGTTCTGTTTGTTCACTAACCACAGGCAGACATATGACATAAAATACATATTCGATAAATTCGACATCACAACCGGGAGAACAGGGTTTTTAAAAAAATATTTTTAATGTAATAGTGTTGGGAAAGTTAGAAATCTAAAAAAAGCAAAAAAACCACATTTACACTGTAGGTGGATTAAAAAAAGATGCTAGGAAGTTATTTTTTAATAATACTGTTGACTGTTTTTAGACCAAAGAAAAAGTAACATTCTAAACTCTGGAACTGCTGAAAATGTAAAATTAAAAATAAAGGAAACAGCCAAGAAAAAAAATCTGAAAGAATATTTGAATTAAATGGGACAATGTTTAATCCTAAATAGTTCATATAAAAAATAGTAGATAAATGTATGAAGGACATGATTAGACAGTTCACATAAGAAGAATTAAGTACAGAACGACTTTTAATCTTACATTCAAAGAAATGTATATTAAAATGAAGGAACCATTTTTACCTCCCTTTTAAAAAATATTTTATTTATTTATTTGACAGAGAGAGATCACAAGCAGGCAGAGAGAGAGGAGGAAGCAGGCTCCACACTGAGCAGAGAGCCCGATGCGGCGCTCGATCCCAGGACTCTGAGATCATGACCTGAGCCGAACGCAGCTGCTTAACCCACTAAGCCACCCAAGCGCCCTTACCTCCCTACTTATTAAAGTGGAAAAAAATCTTACTGAAGAATATTTTTGACAAGATTGTGTTGAACCCAAAACCCTCATATGATGCCATACGTACGATTCCTGGTCTTTATAAGCATCTGCATTGAGCCATTTTCACAGCCTGTGACCTTCACAAAGATCACTACACTATGAGAACAGTGTGAAAAAGAAAGTTCACAAATGCAGTTATTTGTTACGAATTTCTGTAACAGCAAAAAATACTGGAGAAATCCAAAATATCCCAAGTCAAATTATTAGAAACATTATATTAAACATAAATATTAAACAACCTAGAAAAATGTAGGTTTATATGGCATTAAAATAAGCAGACGATGAAACTATGCACCCTAATTACTAATGATTCTTAAACTGTTGTGTTAAAAAAGTATGTGAAGAACATCTGAAATGGAATGTGAAAAAAATAGAAAATCCAAGAATGATGGGATTACAAATCGATTCTCTCCTCTGGCTGGAAACAAATTCACCAAAATGCTACATATGGTCGCTCTGTGTTGGGTCTGGGTAGACATACCTTACTCAGTCTATAATCTGCTTATTTGGCCTTTATGATGAAAAAGGCAAATATAATGTTCAAAATTTTTCCTGAAGGGCTAAGATTATGTGTATAGAAAAATTCAAAGTGGGGGAAGAAGTTGTAAAAGCTTACATAGATAGCTCATAAAGGAACAAAAATAAACCTATTCCTGAAGGCAACCTAGTTCAAAGCCTTAGATATTTATTGTCTCTTCTGCTGTCAGTCACAGTGAGGGACAGAGAGAAGCTCTACAGGCAAGGCAGGGCTGACCCATGTAACAAAGCTGGTCCAGAGAGAGGAAGACCCTTAAGAGATGGAGGTCAGAGAAGATTCCTGGGGGTGAGGTATAGGGAGAGGGAAGACCACCTCTGCTTTGCTCTGTTGACACCTGCCAGAGAGGGCCAAGATCCTCGGCTGAGCAGGATGAATGTTCTAGTAGCTGACTTCTTCTAATCCTGCGGGGGAACATCCACCACCAACAGCCCCCACCCCAGGAGGAGAGCGAGCAGAATCGTGGAGTTGGCCTCGGTGACTGAAAGTTGGATAGAAATCTCTCCAGCTCTGGCCTTTGCTGCTTCCTCGCATCCAGACAGGTTCACAAAGACCCACAGGGCTCAGCAGTAGCACAGAGAATCTGCCATGTGCTCTGGGCCACACACTTCCCTTGGGTATGAGACCACAGCTCCAGGAAGCAAGAATCTGTGTTTTTAATAAACAACCTACTTCTCCTTCCCGCTCACCCCCCTCCCCAGGCTTCCCTCTCGGTCCCTTGCCCCATTCTTCTTTCTCACCTGGCGGTTTCCTGGCTGTCACCTCTAGCTTTCGCAATCACTCATAGGCTCCCTGCTCCAGACTGCCCTGTGCCCCAGGGGAAGTGAGGCCCAGCGGCACCGGGCCTGTCCCCACTTACCTACAGGCTCTGGCAAGTAAGCACCGCCCCTGCTAGCCTTCTAGGGAAGGAGGCTTCAGCCCCCGAGGCCCCCCAGGATTCTGGGCATCAGACACACAGCCAGACAGGAGACGAGCGGACGATGAAACTGCGTGCATTCTAAAGACGAACGATTCTTCAACTGTTGTGTTAAAAAAAAAAGTATGTGGAGGACTTCTGAAATAGAATGTGAAGGAAAAAAAAAAAAAAAAGAAAGAAAGAAAATTCTTCTAGGGATGAGCAAAACTGTTCTGAATCTCCAGCAGCTCCCACAGGTTCCCACCCTGAGGGCGGGTCTTCAGAGGAAACTCAAGCTCCCCGAGGCCCGGGGTGCCCATGGAGGGCCGAGCCAAAACCATTCATTCCCCATTCCCCGGCCTCTCCTCTACAGTGTGTCTCTCCACCTCTTGTAATTGGCCGGGGAAAGACAACCTTGACAAGAATGGCCTGGATATGGGCACGGCCAAGGCTCCTTAAGCTTTCCCACTCCCTGAGGACCCTCATGGACCACAGGGACATCAGGCTAGAATGACTTTGTGTCTCAGTTTGCCCAGAGCAGTCCTGGTTTATGGCCCGGGTTAATTACCATAGAGCCTCTCGCTCTCAGAAATGCCCTGGTTTGGCATGACCCAACCTTGAAACAACAGGAAACAGGACACCTACACGCACGGGCCCCTCTGTGTTCCCTGAGCCCAGCAAATGGGACGGCATCCATATAGTTCCCAAACACAGCCACCCCATGCCCATAGTTGACTCCTCTCTGCTGAGACCCGCAACGTTATCATGATCTCTTGATGCTCGCCCTTCTGTCCCCACCACCGGTAATCTATTTCAGGTGCTCTCTCTCCCCCCACACCCAAAGAATTACGACAGCCTACTCTGGGTTCTCCCTGGCCTGAGCCTCTCCTCTCCCCGGTCCAATCCACAGTTCTGCCAGTGACCTTTTCAAAACAGAAAGAGGTCATGCCCTACTCACAAATGTCCAGTGACTCTCCACTACCTACACAGTGAAATCAAGATCGTCCTGTGACCTGCACGCTGCTACCTTTCCTGTTTCCTCTCCTGCCATCCGCTTCCCACCCTGGGCTCTGGTCACACTGGGCCCATATCCTGCTGCTCTATTTCACCTTCCTGCTCCTTCCAGGACCTGCACTCCAGGGTTATCTCCTGGAAGGCCTTTTCTGATGTCTCTTCCATCAGAAGTAACTGCTCTTGTGGCACCTGGGTGGCTCAGTGGGTTAAAGCCTCTGCCGTCGGCTCAGGTCATGGTCTCAGGGTCCTGGGATTGAGCCCTGCATCGGGCTCTCTGCTCAGCGGGGAGCCTGCTTCCCTTCCTCTCTCTCTGCCTACTTGTGATCTCTGTCAAATAAATAAATAAAATCTTAAAAAAAAAAAAAAGAAGAAGTAATTGCTCTTTCCTCTAACCTCCAAGAGCACTTCCGCCTTTCTCAGTTTGACGTCTGGTACGCTGGCCACTGCCCGGGCATCTGTATCTGTCTCCTGCCTCAACAGCGAGGCTCTAAGGTCAAGAATAGCAGCTCTCTCGATGCCGGACATGCTGCCTGCTCCATGACAGTGCTCACTGTTAAGTGAATCGAATCAAAATCGATAATCCGCCTCAAATTTTCATACCAGAGCGCCCAACAGGTCAGTCAGTCACTCATTCCTGGTGACAGTGTGGTGGGCTCTCAGTGGGCACAGACACAGAACCATTGGTCCCAACACAGTGTCTCCTGGGAGCGATGTCTGCTAAGAATTCAGACCCGGAACAGAAGCAAAAATTAACAATCAGGACCACACCAAAATAAAGAGTTTTGCACAGCAAAGGAAACCGTCAACAAAATGAAAAGGCAACCTACTGGATGGGAGAAGATATTGGCAAATGACCTATTCCATAAGGAGTTAATATTCAAAATATACAAAGAACAGCTCAACATCAAAAAAAACCCCACAAATAACCCAAAATGGGGAGAGGACCTAAGTAGACATTTTTCCCAAGAAGACACCCAGATGGCCCACAGACCCTAAAAAGGTGCTCGACATCGCTCGTCATCAAGGAATTGCAAATCAAAACCACATTGGGCGATCCCTCACACCAGTCAGAATGGCTAGTACCAAAAACACAAGAAATAACAAGGCGTTGGTGAGGATGTGGTAGAGAGGCAACCTCTGGGTTCTGCTGATGGGAACAGAAATAGACACAACCATTTTGGAAAGCAGTATGGAGGTTTCTCAATAAAAACAGAAATATTGGGGCACCTGGGTGGCTCAGTGGGTTAAGCCTCTGCCTTTGGCTCAGGTCATGATCTCAGGGTCCTGGGATCAAGCCTCACATCGGGCTCTCTGCTCAGCAGGGAGCCTGCTTCCCTCTCTCTACCTGTCTCTCTGTCTAACTGTGATCTCTTGTCTACCAAATAAATAAATAAATAAAATAAAATAAAAATAGAAATATACATTTGGATATCTACCCAAAGAAAATGAAAACACTAATTCGAAAATACATCTACACTCCAAGTTCATTGCAGAATCATTTTTTTTAAAGATTTTATTTATTTGAGAGAAAGACAAAGATAGCAAGAGAGAGCAGGAGTTGGGAGGAGAGAGAGAAGCAGGCTTGCCGCCGAACAGGGAGCCCGATTCCAGGATCCTGGGGTCATGACCTTAACTGAAGGCAGACGCTTAACTGACTGTGCCACCCAGGTGCCCCCATTACATCATTATTTACAATAGCCGAGATGTGGACACAGCCTGTGTTTACTGATAGACAAACAAAGGAAATGTGGTGTGTCTATGTGTTCTCTACATATTCTATATATGCTCTAATTATATATATATGAAATGAAATATGTCATAAAATATATGTATGAAATGAAATGAAATATCAGTCATAAAAAAGGACCAAGATCCTGCCAAATGAAATTTTCAGAGAAAGGCAAATGCCATTTTTGATTTCACTCATATACATAAAACCTAAAAATGGGGCACCTGGGTGCGTCAGTGGGTTGAGCCTCTGCCTTCGGCTCAGGTCATGATCTCAAGGTCCTAGGATTGCGCCCCTCATAGGGCTCTCTGCTCAGCATGGAGCCTGCTTCCACACACCAGCCCCCTCCCCACCCACCACCGCCTGCCTCTCTGCCTACTTGTGATCTCTGTCTGTCAAATACATAAATAAAATCTTAAGAAAAAAAATAAAACCTAAAAAAAAAAGAACAAATAAACAACAAAAATAGACTCATAAATACAGAGACCTGGTAGTTGCCAGAAAGGAGGAGAGTTGGAGGGTGGGCAAAATAGGTGTAGGGGATTAAGAGGTACCGACTTCCAGCTATAAAATAAATAATTCCCAGGAATGGAAAGTACAGCGTACGGAATATAGTCACTAATCCTGTAGCAACATTGCACAGTATCATGCAGACGGTAAATACACTTACGGTGCTAAGCACTGCGTAACGTATAGAATTGTCAAATCCCTATTTAATACACCTGAAACTAATATAATATTGTATGTCGGTACTTCAATATATAACATTTTTTAAAAGATTTATTTATTTATTTATTTGACAGAGAGAAATCACAAGTAGATGGAGAAGCAGGCAGAGAGAGAGGGGGAAGCAGGCTCCCTGCTGAGCAGAGAGCCCGATGCGGGACTCGATCCCAGGACCCTGAGATCATGACCTGAGCCGAAGGCAGCGGCTTAACCCACTGAGCCACCCAGGCGCCCCCAATATATAACATTTTTAAATTTTTTCTTAAAAAAAGGATCTGGACCTAACTAGAGTTGCCCAGAATTCCTTGCTGTAGAAACAGCACACCAAACTAAAAGGCTTTTGCATCGCAATGGAAACCATCCACACAATGAAAAGGCAACCTACCGAATGCGAGAAGAAAGGGTACCTCCTGGAGAAAAGGCAAGCTTTCCTTCACCCCCCATCTTCTCCCGGGGGCAACCCCCTTCAAGGCCAGGCCTCACTCTCACGGGTTCATCAGTCCTCCCCTGACTCCTACCATAAGGGCTCTCACCCTCCTCGAAACTTCTGACTTCTAATCTGCTCTAAATTAGGTACCATCTTGAGTCATCTTTCGTCCTAAATTTACATCTGTGTTTGGCTTAACAGGGAGATTTGGCCAGATGAGGGCAGATAAACAAGGGCTGGGATTAAATCCCAGGCCCCTCACCTCTTCTGTCTGGATACTTCTTCCTTTCTAGCTTAAAACCTTCCCGTGTGGCTCCATAAGGAGCTGATTTGGTCAGAAAAAGCCACTCTTTGAGTTAGGACATTTAACCTGGTGCCTCAGGAGGCTAAAAACAGCTGGAGAGCTCTGGTGGCCAATTCCTGATTAGGAAGTGGGCTCCCAGGTGGAGACCCCCCCTTCACCCTGGCCCTGTTGTGCACCAGACAGCAGAACCCCTTTTTCCTAGAGAACACGTGAACCCGCAGCAGGCTGCCGCAACACCGCCCCCTTACAAAACCGTCGGCGGGGGTTCTAGCCCCTCACCTCGAATAAAACTAGAGGAAACCACAGAGCCCAGCACCGATGGGAACCAAGTGGGAGATGGAAACAGATGGAGGCTGTCGGGCACCCGCCAACTCTTGCAACATCCGACCAGAGGGCTCCCACTGGGAGGGACCTTTTCTCCAAGAACCCTCTCCAAGTCTCCTCTGCCAGGTTCCCTGCACTTCCCCTGGGGCCAGCCCCAAATCGTAGGCCTCTACCCAGGAGCCTGCCCGTCCCACGCCACCCCGCTCCTCCCTCACCTTCCTGCCCACCCACCTGCTTTGGTCTGGGTGGCAGGAAGGGAGGTGCTGGGCACCAGCCGTGAAGAGCAACCCCCCCCCCCCCCCACACACACACACACAACCTCTCGCTCAGAGCTGCCGCCGCCCACACCCAGACTGCGTCCCCCACCGGCCTCGCGGTCCTCCCCCGCCATGCCTCTCACCGAGCCCTGGACCCCCAGCCCGTGGACGCCGTCCTGGGACTACTCAGGGTCCGGCGACCTGGAGGACCTGGAGGACCTGGAGCTGTGCCGGGTCCGGGACCTGCCCTACAGCTACGCCTACGTGCCCGTGCTCTACCTGGTGGCCTTCGTGGTGGGCCTGCTGGGCAACTCCTTCGTGGTGTGGCTGCTGGTCGGGCGGCGCGGCCCGCGGCGGCTCGTGGACACCTTCGTGCTGCACCTGGCCGCCGCCGACCTGGGCCTCGTGCTCACGCTGCCGCTGTGGGCCGTGGCGACGGCGCGCGGCGGCCGCTGGCCCTTCGGCGAGGGCCTGTGCAAGCTCAGCGGCTTCGCGCTGGCCGGCACGCGCTGCGCAGGCGCGCTGCTGCTGGCGGGGCTCAGCGTGGACCGCTACCTGGCGGTGGTGAAGCTGCTCGACGCGCGGCCGCTGCGCACCCCGCGCTGCGCGCTGGCCGCCTGCTGCAGCGTCTGGGCCACGGCGCTCCTGGCCGGCCTGCCCTCCCTCGCCTACCGGGAGCTGCAGCCCCTCCCCGGCGGCCGGGGCAGCCAGTGCGGGGAGGAGCCCTCCGACGCCTTGCAGGCGCTGAGCCTGCTGCTGCTGCTACTCACCTGCGCGCTGCCCCTGGGCGTCAGCCTGGTCTGCTACTGCCTCATCTCGCGCCGCCTGCGCCGGCCGCCGCACCTGGGCCGGGCCCGGAGGAACTCGCTGCGCATCATCTTCGCCGTCGAGGGCGCGTTCGTGGGCTCCTGGCTGCCCTTCGGCGCCCTGCGGGCCGTCTTCCACCTGGCGCGCCTGGGGGCGCTGCCGCTGCCCTGCGGCCTGCTGCTGGCGCTGCGCTGGGGCCTCAGCATCGCCACCTGCCTGGCCTTCGTCAACAGCTGCGCCAACCCGCTCATCTACCTGCTGCTGGACCGCTCGTTCCGCGCCCGGGCCTGGCGCGGGGTCTGCGGGCGCCCCGACCGCCCGGCGCGCGGGGGCAGCTCGGCGTCCTCGCTCTCCAGGGACGACAGCTCCTTGTTCCGGAGCCCCGCCGGCAGCTGCGAGAGAGCGCGGACGGCTAGCGCTGGCCCGGCCCTGCTCTAGCTTGTCCCCCGCCTGGGGAGGTGGCGGCCCCGGAGCCCGCAGGGGAGGGAGGCCCCGGGGAATCGAGGGGGAGAAACTCCCCAGACCTGCCTTCTCTGCTGCCGGCAGCGCGCTCAGGCCGGCCCTGCCTGGACTCCCAGGGCCGCCTCCATCAGCTTTCTCAGGACCTCAGCGCTTTTGGAACTCCCGCCCCCAAACCAGCCTGCTGAGAGCAGCCGTTCTCTCAGCCCAGTGGGCAATGGGGCTGATTTCTTCAGTCCAATAAAGGTCTAAGGAGATGAAGCAGACAGCAGTCTGGACACCCACAGGTTCGCCAAGTAGAAGGAAGGGAAATGGTTTCCTTCTCTGCCCCATTGGGAATGGAGCTGGTCAGAATACCAGACACAGCCCACCACCCCCCAAAAGCTATGCCATCTCCAGCTATGCTTTCTCTGAACCCCTACAATAGCCACTGCCTTCTGAGAAATACCTTCTCGAAGTCAGACCCTCTGGCCCTCTCAATCTCCAAAAAAATTCGGCAGAATATGGGAATTGACAGCCCTTTTGCCTTTAGTCATCTTTGTAGCTGTCTATGCTGTATCATTAGTCACTATCAGTTCATTCTCCCCGGGGTTTGCATTTTCAAAGCTCACCAAAGCCGTGGGGACTAGCTTCAGTGGGCACTGTCCACTTAATTCCTCCTGACAATTTCCCCGAAAGTGCTAGGCCTACCCTAGTTTTGTATCCTCTCCCCATCCCCATGAAGCAGATGGACCTACTCTGGAAATTATCTTGGCCCTTCCCTCTGGACAGAAGATTCTGAAATCTTTCACCAGACATTCAAATTCTCTATCACTCAGCCGGGGACACCAGAATCGTCCGTGTCAGTTACCGTTCTCAATAAAAACTTGCTAGCCTGAGCTTGACAATCATGTCTTTCTTTACTTGAGCAGTGGGAGTGAAATGAATGTTGGGAGGAAAATCCAATCCTGGGTCAGACAAAATCAATCCAGTAGTTGAGGTTAACCTCGGATGATCAGGATTTAGTGCAATGTCAGGAACCTAGACGGTTAGCGGCACCATTGAGGGTGCAGTAATCCTACAGAAAGGCAGCAAATCCTTTGCTTTTATTATTTTAAAGGATGTTTCACATCTTGAAGGTTACATTAAAAAAAAAAAAAAAGACGTAAGGGCATCTGCTAGCCAGGTGTCACTTCAAAGAGGAAATGAGTCACTGTGATTTTTTTGAATGTGTACTGGGCATTTTTCCCTATCCTTTTTGAGACCCTCTATCCATTTTCTGACTCTGACTTACCCTTTGAGGTTTCTGGAGGGTTTGGGAATTCGGTGTTTATACTTTTGATTTAAGAGGATTTGGCCTAAAGGAATGTCAGTGCAGGGAAAGGAAGGTAATTCTCCTTGAGAACCGCCTCCCAGCCAGCTCTCCATCAGGCCGATCATAAAGCTGCAGGCTTCGGGGGCGGCACCCCCTGAGATCAGTGCTAGGTTGGGTCTGAATCCAGGGCATTCATTCTCAAGCTGCTTAACCCCAACCTAATACCACTGCATCTGTTTTTAGCATTTAGGGGTGTTGGATTAAAATGAATTGAATGTCACAGCCCACTGTGACCTCACCTGTCAGCTGCCTCTTAGTAGGTGAGGCTGTTAAGAAAGATTAAGCACATTCCTCCCACACACCCAGAGCGAGGCAAGACTTAGGAGTCTGTGGGGTCCCTGGTGCCAGTAGGACAAATTCAGACATTCTTACAGTTTAAGAGCTCAAGTTTCCCATGGATGGCTCTTCTACGCTCACCATTGCTCTTCGAGGCAAGAAATTATTGTTCGTTAGGGTGTCTGGCTGGCTCAGTCCAAGAAGCATGGGATTCCTGTTCTCAGGGTCATGGGTTCGAGCCCCGGCGCTGGGTGTAGAGATTACTTAAGTAAATAAATAAATCTTCAAAAGAAAGAAAGAAATTATTCTATGCCATATGGTGGGCTTGCAAGATAAGGAAGGTAGCTCTCATGTGGGTTGGGATGTGGGGAACGAAACCTCAGCTCACAAGCCAAGCGCTTCTCTTGGCTGTGCTAAGGTTCCACTTCTACTCCCACCAATTTACTTCTCCTGACTTCCTGACTCACTGAGCTCCCTCAACATTTTCCTCCCAATGCAGAACTCCAGCTGACGGGGAGTGCGGGTTGGGGGGCTGGGGAAGTGTGCATGCGCGTGCGTGTGCGCGCGCGCGCGAACACAGACACACACGATACAGATACAGACACGACATGGAGAGAAAGTTCCCTCCCTTTGTTTGTGAAAGTCAACGAATTTGCCTGCCTTGGGGGTCCTCGGAAATTTTTTTCTATACTCACACAAGAGTGAAAGAGGACCAGTAAACTTCCAGTTTTCACAGAGGAAGACAAAGCGCAGGTTCAGGAAAGAGCTGGTTCAATGAGCACTCCCGTATGTATTGCCAACAGGAGTGTTAAAGGGGATACTTTTATTTTCTCTATATTTTTTTAAGATTTTATTTATTTGTTTGACAGAGAGAGAGAGAGAGAAAGAAAGAGTGTGTGCACAAGCAAGCAGAGCTGCAGGCAAAGGGAGAGGAAGAAGCAGGCTCCCCGCTGAGCAGGGAGCCTGATGCGGGATGCGGGGCTTAATCCCAAAACCTGAGCCCCAGGCAGACACTTAATAGACTGAGCCAGCGGGGCACCCAAAGGGCAAATTCTTTTAGAGAGCAATTTGTCAGAGCACCTGGGTGGCTCAGTGGGTTAAAGCCTCTGCCTTCAGCTTAGGTCATGATCCCAGGGTCTTGGGATGGAGCCCCACATCAGGCTCTCTGCTTGGCAGGGAGCCCCTTCCTCCTCTCTCTCTCTGCCTGCCTCTCTGCCTATTTGTGATCTGTCTGTCAAATAAATAAATAAAATCTTAAAAAAAAAAAAAAAAAAAAGAAAGCAATTTGTCAATCAATGTGCAGAGCTTTAAAAAATACTCATATCCTATCCCTTCAAATTCTTCATTCTCTGTGACCCTGTGATTTCATGTTCATCATTCTCTACTAAGACAGTAATACTAAATAAGAAAATCTGAGGCACTAAGTTCTAAAACATTCTTAAAGACTGAGCCTGAAAGGGAACAACGTGAATGTCTGGTGTGTGAGGCCCTCCTTAACATAACTGTTATGCAGATTCTTAAGATGTTGCTTAAAGGAGAGATCGGAAAATGTGGACCATAAAAGAAAAGAAGACAACAAGGTTTCGTGTGTTGAACACCCACTCACTTCAAGCTCGATAACTGTTCAAGGGGTTTGGGTAACGCAAAACATTACATGCCACGAAATCAAAGTTGCGTGGACAAAAAGTATCTTTTGCTCTTTGCTTTCTCTCCCACAAGTTTGAAGCATCCCAGGTATGTTGCTTTTCTCGTGGTGCTAAGGAAGGAAATGCCATCTGTCTTACTTCTTTGTTCCTTGTTGGTCTCTCCCATCAGAATAAGGGCTCCCTAAGTGAAGGGAGTTTACTTTATTCAGTGCCGTGTCCCCACGTGTCCCCATTGCCGGGAACACTGCTGGCCATGGCTGGCGCACTCATGAACCACCTGTCGAAGGAATGATCATCAGAACCACACCACAGTATGAAATAATAGGATACATTGTGAGGAGTGGGAGGAATGTATGTCATTTTAGGTATGTTTGATAAAAGGGCACAGAAGAAAGTCTAGGGGAAACTCAATAAATGTGAGCAGTGATTGTGTTAGAGTAGGGGGGTTACAGATTCCTCCCTCCATCTCTTTATTCCTGAAATTTGTATAACTTTTCTTTTAAGGGAAATTCTCCAAGGGCTGTGAAACTGCCAAACTCGGGGGTAGGGGGTGGTGGCTAACAACGTTCTGGGTCCTGCCTCCCACTGCCACCACGAGCTACCTGTCCTGGGGTGTCTCCCAGCCTGTGGGCCTCACTTTCTTCATCTTGAAGGATGGAGATGATTATGTCTGCTTGGGCTGCCTGGTAGATCAAAGCAAATCATGTTCTTGAAAGTACTTTGTGAGCTGTGGTGTTTTAGACAAACAAACCACAGGAGCCCCGCCTTGGGATTATCCAGTTCCCCCGGCATGGCTGCCCCCCGCCCTGGCTGCCCCCGCCCTGGCTGCCCCCGCCCCATCATCCCCACCCCCACCCCTGCCCCCCCTGCCCTGGCCTTCCGCGTGCCCTCACCGTCCTGCCCTCGCTGTGGCCGTGAGAAGGGTGGGGCTGCTCTGGGGTTTAAAAAGGTCAGCATCCACTCTACTCACATTAAAAAAATAGATTTAAAAAAAAGGAGAAAAGAAAAAAAGGTCAGCGCCTGGTCAAAGGTTGGGCACATTTGCCATGTGTGACTCTGACTTCATTCTTATGACTAATTCTGGGCCTTTTTTCTCACCTCCTTTGACCTCCAAGGTTCTTTCTCAGGGCACAGTGTGGGAACCCAGGCCTCCCCCCCGGGGTGATGAGTGATCTGAGGAGTTCAGAAGAATGGCAGAGCTGGCAAAGTTGCCCTTGATGATATGACTCAGTCCCCGTGTCGCTCTGGGGGTAAAGTGAGGACTGTGGCCACTTGTGAGGGCTTCTGATGTGGCAGACCTTATCAAGTCTAAATGCCTCCCTTACTGGGGCAGAGAGACCCAAAGGAAGCTCCTGACCACCCCCTGCGTGGTTCGAGCCCCCCCAGCACCAGGAGAAGAGGACAAATGACAGAAAGACCCACAGCCAACAGACCAGGGGATGCCTGGAAAGGGAGAGGAAAAGCCGAAGCAAAGATATACACCATCGCTCTTCATGATCACCAAAGTCAAAAGTGTGTCCTGGGTGTGTGATGGTATCTCGCGTGAAAGCAGACACCGCCCGAGATTCACTACCTCACAGTACTTGTGAGAGCTAGAAACCCATTCTGACGGTTCTAAGAGGACTCTGAGCATCAGAGATGGGAAGTCACTTGTTTAAGGTAATAATAACACCACTGGTGTCCGTGTAACACACCACAAATATTTAAAGAGCACACACACAGAATTTCATCAATTCTCATGACCCTGTAGTAGGCAGGAATGACTAGCTTCATTTTACAGACCTTGAAAATGACAAGTAAAGAGGCTTGGTCATGGTCACGGAGAAGCAAACAATGCTGATCAAACCTTGGTGGAACCCTCCTGCCCTCTCTTCCCCTGCTACCCCTTCCCAGGTGATACCCAAAGAGGCGCTCGCTCTCTCCATTCTGAACCCAGCTCACACTCGGCAACTCCCTGACCCCGGCTCTCTCTTAAAAATGTTAAGAATTTCTAAGGCACAAACTATATAATCTCGCTTATATGTGGGATCTAAAAAAAAAAAAAAAAAAAAAAAACAACAAGACAAATGAATAAACAGACGAAAAGCAGACTCAGACCAAGAAGTACAGAGAACTGGTGGGTGCCTGAGGGAAAGGCGGGGGATGGGCAAAATGGGGGAGATCCAGGCCTCCAGTTATGGAATGAATATGTGCATAAGTCATGTGAATAAAACGTACAGTACAGGGAATCTGGTGACAGACGGCAGCTATGCCCATGCCGGGCACAGCCTAATGTAGAGTTGTTGAATCGCTACGTTGTACACCTGAAACTAATGTCACACTGTGTGTAGACTATACTCAAAAAAAAAAAATTTAATTTTAAGAGTTTTCTTCCGATTATTAAAATAACACTGGTTCTTTATTAATAAAAAGTGAAATTAGAGGAAAATACAAAAGAAACTATGAAAAACACCCACCATTCCACCATGAAAAGATACTTTAAAATATTTTTCTGTGTATAGAACAATAAACATGTGTACATTTTTTTTCCCCATTAAATTGGGAATAACCTACCTGAGACCACAGACTGAGTCTGTTGTGTTCCCAATTGTATACCCAGTGCCTGGCACAAAATTGGTACTAAGTAGCTATTTGTTGAATATTATATGCATTATATACATTATTGTGGCACTCACTTTTTTTTTTAATTAAGTAGGCTCTGCACCCAACATGAGGCTTGAACCTGTGACCCAAGATCAAGCGTCCCATGCTCTACCAACTGAGTCAGCCAGATGCCCCTATATACATTATTTTGTAGCCTGCTTTCTTCATTAAGCAATATGCCATATTTTATCATATCATTAAATACTTTTCTAAAACATGTTTTTAAGTTTACAATACATCATTATATGAAATACAATCTCATTTATGTAACCAAGCCCCTCATTTTTTTAAAAAAAGACTTTTTTAATTTATTTGACAGAGAGGGATCACAAGTAGGCAGAGAGGCAGGCATAGAGAGAGGGGGAAGCAGGCTCCCCGCTGAGCAGAGAGCCCGATGCGGGGCTCGATCCCAGGACCCTGAGATCATGACCCGCGCTGAAGGCAGAGGCTTAACCCACTGAGCCACCCAGTCGCCCCCCTAATCTTTTTTTAAAGCTCATTTATTTTTTAAAGTAGTCTTTATACGCAACATGGGATGTGAACTTGACCCTGAGATCAAGAACTGCACGCTCTTCCAACACAGCCAGAATCCCTAACCTTTTTCAATTTTTCACCCTTGTAAACAATTCTATGATGAACATCCTTGTACAAAGATTTTTGTAACCATTTATAATTCATTTTTAGGGCAAATTTCTGGTAGCAAAAAGTATTCATCAAAGATTATAAACGGTTGAAGACTTTTGGTACATTGTGCCAAATTGTTGGAAAATCTGTATTCTCTCTGGAGGTGTATGTGAGTGCCCATTCACCATACCCTTAATAAACACCACCAGGCATTATTATTTTTAAAAATATTTGTCAATTTGGTATCTGCCCAACTTAAAAAGAACACAAGATTACCGTCTTATTATATTATTCCAAAGACTTGTAACTCGTGCAAGGATATTCCCTAAAGAACTTGTATTATTATCCCCATTTTACAGATGAGGAGCTGAAATACCTGCCAAGAGCTCTACTGACTTGCCAGGGGTCACACACACACCTGGCAGAATTTAAAACCTGCTCACCCTGGCCCATAGCTCAAGCCAGCTTCCATCTCCCACCAGTTTTTAGCACCTGCCTTACCCTGTGTATCACTCATTAGTACTAAACCCAGTCGCACACTGAGATCAAGACCATTACTGGCCCTACATAGAATTATTGTACTTCTGTTCTCAAAAGATCAATAGTTAAATGGTGGTTAATTTTTTGTGTCCACTTGATGGGGGTGGGGAGCACAGGGTGCCTAGATATTTGGTCAGATGTTATTCTGAGTGTGTCTATGGGCGTGCAGAGATTCACATGTGAATCAGTAGACTGAGGAAAGAACTCACGTGGCGGATAGGGGGCGGGAGCGGCGGGAGGCAGGGGGCTCATCCCACCCATCAGAGGCCTGAACACAACCAAAGGCTGTGTAAGAGGGAATCCACTCTTGACCTGACTGTCTGAGCTGTGACATCAGTCTTCTTCCTTTGGACTCGGACTGGGACTAGAATTTCCAACCTCAACTCTCTCCTGGGTCTCCAGCTTACCAACTGGAGATTTGGGGACTTTTCAGCCTCCATTATGGTGTGGGCCAATTTCTTATACTACATGTCTTTAGATAGAGAGATGGTTGGATTTAGATGGGCATATAAATATATAATAATCTATATAATACATATATTTATAAAGTAGATATATTTATCTCTCTTCTATTGGTTCTGTTTCTTTGGAGAACCCAGACTAATACAATCAGGGTCCCCTCACTGAGGAGAGCTTGGGCATCAGAATGAGACGATGAATGGGGTACTTTGCAGGTGTGTTAATCTAAGGGATCAAAATGGGGAGAAACGGTGCAAACCACCCCCTCTCCCCCACACTGCCTGGCTAGTCCTAACTGGCAACTTAGGCAGTGAAAGCAGAGGAGCTTGGCTTTGGTGGGCAGCAAAGCCTGAAGTACAGATCTGAGACAACGGCTGCTCATGTCTGGGAGGAGGCTGTGGTTTGCCCCAGGGAGATGTGCTAGACACAGGGTGATTAATCTCGCGCACCCCGCTCTGAAAATGACTGTCTTCGTGATGCGCGCACTCGCATTGCATCTCTAATCCAGTGTGTCTCTTTGCCTCAGCCCCAGCCAGCCAAAAACAAGGTTTGTGCTGTCCCCATACTGGATCCTATGCACAAGAAGCCATAGTATAGTAGAGGACACACAAGGCTTGCTGAATTCTTTCTATCTTTTTAAGCAAAATCTTGGGTCCTTTCCTCTTTTCTTTTCTTTTCTTTTCTTTTCTTTTCTTTTCTTTTCTTCTTCTTCCTTCCTTCCTTCCTTTCTAACAAATTGTTCCAAATCTTCACAGGTTTCATTTTTTAAAATTCTGATTACCATAAAGAGAGAAAAATGTCACATTAAGAGTAAAATAACTCCAGACCACGCACCCTAATAGCACTAATTGTCACGTTGGCACATTCTCTTTCCAACCCTTCTCTATCATGGTCACATCTTACACCGCTGTCATCAGGAGATGTTCTGTTTTGTTTTCTTCTGTTTTCTGGAATATACCAGAAACATTTTTCTATGCCACTATACAGATTTCCTAACGGTCACTTCTGAAGGCTTCCCTTTCCCTGTGGATAGACCAGAATTTAGCTAAGCCATCTCCCTGTTAGACACTCAGCTTGTTCCGGAGCTTTTGCTGTGATAAACTCGCAGCAGTAAGCATTCTTCCCCGCAGACCTGGTTTGGGATGCCCATTCCAAACCGAACAGAACCCCTGCCACCTGCTTCCCCTCCTGTGGGCTCTTCTCTTTCATGGCCCTGTGTCATTCCATCACCTCTGATGCTGTCTCCTTCGAAACAATGAACCCCCCCCCCCACCTCAAAAACAGGAGCCGTGGACTCATAAACAATACATTTTGGAAGCCGTTTGAAAAGTAGCACAGCAGGGACGCCTGGGTGGCTCAGTTGGTTAAGCAGCTGCCTTCAGCTCAGGTCATGATCCCAGCGTCCTGGGATCGAGTCCCACATCGGGCTCTTTGCTTGGCGGGGAGCCTGCTTCTCCCTCTGCCTCTGCCTGCCACTCTGTCTGCCTGTGCTTGCTGTCGCTTCTCTCTCTATGACAAATAAGTAAATAAAATCTTAAAAAAAAAAAAAGTAGCACAGCACACATGAATGTCCGTAATTATTATTATTTTAGACCCTAATGGACAGACTGTGAAAACCACTGTAAACAGGAAGGACCTTAGTGCATAAGCTGGGGCTGTGCCTGGTTCAAGTCCCAGCTCTGCTTCTCACTTTCTTTTTCCACTTCAAAATCCTCATCCGTAAAATGGGAATAACGCTTTTTACCTCAGTGGGCACATGAAAAAGTTAAATGTGACACCAAATCAGGTGCTTACAACTACCTGGCACGTATCGAGCATTCGATGTTTGCTATAATCCTCGCAAGTACAATAAACAATACAAACTCTTCGTTGAGTGGAATTGAATTATACCACAGCTTGTGATTTCTCTTCTCTGATTCCCTGATTCACCACATTTTTATTTTGCATTTGCTATGTGTCACTTAGTCAGCAGGGCTGTGGGGCTACCGAAATTAAAAAGACTCCCCGTTTGCCTGAGGAACAACCACTGACACCCTGAGTCTCCGTCCCACACACACACGCGAAAGACGGAAAGTGTGGGCTCACGGGCATAAATGAAATAAAAGCCACACAGATTTGGGGTAAAATGCTATTTTTCTTTTCCTCTTTTTTGAAGCTCAGAATTATACAAAGAACTCTGTACTGTGTGAATAAATCACTTTTGGATTCAATGATTTCCAGAGAACGGGCTGATCACGGTGCCCCTTGAGTGAAAGTCTGGGAGTAGACCCTGGTTGTTCTGTCTCTCAGCAGGGGACACTGCCTTGCTGAGCCCAGAGCACTCCCTGGCATGAGTGGAGCAGGCAGCCGTCCACACACAGCCACTCGGCTGAGGGGCCGTGCCCAGCAGTGGGTGGCCAAGCTGCTGCCCATAAGGGCCCAGCCCTGGGTGGGGGCGGGATGAGGGGACTCCTCTGGTCCATAGTCCCGCGATTACAGGCGCAACCTCTTCGACAGAGACTTACCTCACATCTTGCTTTCAAAAATATTTTAAATATTTTATAAAATGCACCCACCAAAAGGCTGGAAGCATATAACCATCAATTAAAAATCAAACAATCAAGGCAAAACAATCCGCACACACGCAAAGGCAACAACTCAACCACGCTACCCATTACCACAAACGAGGCAAGACAAACAAGTAACATCAAGTCGGAAAGTAAAATTCATTTCTCAGCCCACTGAATAAATGCTTTTTGACATTTCAGAATCTGTTTGTGGTCCGGTATCAAGAGAGACCCACGCATACAGGGTCTGGGTACTCTCGGCAGTTCAAGTCTCGAAAGACACCCGAGCAGAGCCTGTCGGGGAACCCCAGCAGGCTCTGTAAACAGGAAAATTATTTTTAAAATATAATAAATCAACAGGGACATCTTTTAGGCTGTTTTCTTATATCATAACCTGAATTTGGAAGGTAGGTTAGTAAGAAGGCGATTGCCCACATCCTATGAAGTTTACTGCTTTTTAAGAAAAAATCATTTTCTTTTCTTTTTTTTTTTAATTTTATTATTTATTTGATAAACAGAGATCACAAGTAGTCAGAGAGGCAGGCAGAGAGAGAGGAGGAAGCAGGCTCCCCGCTGAGCAGAGAGCTCAATGCAGAGCTCGACCCCAGGACCCTGAGACCATGACCTGAGCCGAAAGCAGAGGCTTTAACCCACTGAGCCACCCAGGTGCCCCCAGGAAAAAATTATTTTAAATAGAAACAAAAAAATCACTCTTTGCAACCTCAAAGAAAATAATTGATTCAGGCAACGGTCACTAGTGGATGCTAAAGCCACTGGGCGGGAGCTGGACCATTACAAGATGCTCCCCTATTGCCTCAGGGAAGAGTTCCCAGTGAGAAGGGAGAAAACACAATGTGACAAATATAAGGGTCAGGAGCAAGTTCAGGGACAATGCGAGGAGGCAAGCAGATAAAACACAGAATGTAGGTTATTTCATGAGACAGCTGACCTGATTTCAACAAGACTTGATTAAAAAAAAAAATCAGGTGGGGAAAAAAGAGCCAATTTCAATGTGTAGACCTTCCTTGGATCTGATAGACACAGACCACCTTTAAAAGACAATTGTGGGGCGGGTGCCTGGGTGGCTCAGTGGGTTGGAGCCTCTGCCTTCGGCTCAGATCATGATCCCAGGGTCCTGGGAACGAACCCTGCACTGGCTCTCTGCTCAGCAGGGAGCCGGCTTCCCTTCCCCTCTCTCTGCCTGCCTCTGTGCCTACTTGTGATCTCTGTCTGTCAAATAAATAAATAAAATTGTAAAAAAAAAAAAATAAGACAATGGTAGGACAACTGGGGAACTTTGAACGTCACTATGTATTAAGTAATATTAAAGGGCTATTGTGATAACGATCAAATGATTCTATAAGAAAAGCGTCCAGGTTTTTTGTTTTTTTGTTTTCAGAGATTAGCTCTGAAACATTTCGAAGTGATATGTTGCCATGTCTGGGACTTTCTTTAAAATATTTTGCTAAAAAATTATTTGCTAAATAATTCAAAAAATATTTTGCTAAAAAATAAACTAAGGAAAGAGAGGAAAATGTTGATAATCACTAAGTCTAGGTGACAGATAAATAAAAGTTCATTATACTAGACTCTCTCATTTATGTTGGAGAGTATTCATAATAAAAAGTTTTAAACTATTGAGGCGCCTGGGTGGCTCAGTGGGTCAAGCCGCTGCCTTCGGCTCAGGTCATGATCTCAGGATCCTGGGATCGAGCCCCGCATCGGGCTCTCTGTTCTGCAGGGAGCCTAGCCTGCTTCCCTCTCTCTCTCTCTGCCTGCCTCTCCATCTACTTGTGATTTCTCTCTGTCAAATAGATAAATAAAATCTTAAAAAAAAAAAGTTTTAAACTATTAATGTTAACTATTCATTTTAAATTGTAAGAATTGCATATGAATAAAGAATACACTTTCACAGCAAAAAGTCCTTACGGAAATGATAAACAAAGCTCAACTCCTCTTCGTCCCCCAGTCCCTAGGTCAGCCCCCACCCCAGAAGTAAATACCATTAGCATTTCGGTGTGTAGAGATTATTTTTCAATTTCTTAGCTGCCCCTGCTGGAATCCCAGCTCTTAGGGGTGGGCAAGGACAGAAAGTAGACATCGCCCACTTGCCAGCATCCAACTTATATCTGAAGTTTCTTGGGCAAACTGAGTGGCTTCTCCTCCCTGATTTCAGCTTAGGGGGCTTTTGCCCATCAGGAACACCCAGCTAAATTTTGCTTCAAGATCCTGCCTGGATCCTGCCTGCTGCCTTTCAGCCACTTTCCAGAACTGACTCCAATCGCCAGGCCCCCTCTCTCTACACCTACACCTCCCCCCCGTCCCAGCCCCCCACCCCCTGCTATCAAAGCACTTAGAACACTTTAGTGCATGAATTTATGAACAAACAGATGGAAAATGCCCTGACCAGTCACAGAGGGGGAGGTGTGAGGAGGTCATGCATAGCTGGGTTTATGGACCATTTCAATGGATTTTAAGAGCATCGTACCTCAAGGTAAACCATTCTCCTTTTTCTTCCTTTCTCATCAGTATTGTAGGAGACAGAAGTGTGAGGCACGAATTTGATTCTAGTTAACACATGCCAAGGCCCCAGGCCCCGGGCTGGCCACGGGAGGAGGGCGGCCTTTCGAAGCCTCAAGCCTCGAGCTGCTAAACCACAGGAAGTGAAACTTGGTCACCAGTAAACAGGTTTGGACCACTGAAGTCTTAATTTTCATGCAGAAGATTCTTTCTTTCTTTCTTTTTTCTTCCTGAGAGTTGGGTGTGAGGAAGAACTTATTTTTCTTTTAAGATTAGAAATGTGGGGGAAAAAAGTCTTAAAAAAAAAATCACTATCAGGATGTCTGGATGGCTCAGTCAGTTAAGTGTCTGCCTTCAGCTCAAGTCATGATGTCAGAGTCCTAGGATCGAGCCCCACATGGGGCTCCTTGCTCAGCGGGGATCCTGCTTCTCCCTCTGCCTGCTGCTCCTCCTGCTTGTGCTCTCTCTCTGGCACATAAATAAATAACATATTTTAAAAAATAAATAAAATTTTTTAATTTTTATAAATAGAAAAATTATTTTCTATTAATTTTCCCCGGTGCCTGGCTGGCTCAGTCCGTGGGGCATGACTCTTGATCTCGGGGTTATGAGCTGGAGTCCCACTTTGGGTGGAGAGGTTCCTTGATAATTACACAATGCTAAAAACTATCTTATCTACATGATTTCACTATCCTCCCCACAGCCACACCAGTGCGTCCACCATCCCCATTTTACAGAGGAAGAAACTGAGGCTAATTTGTCACCAGTAAACAGGTTTGGACCACTGAAGTCTCAAAACACATACTTTTTATATGTCTCCTAAATGACGTCCCTGAGCTGCCCAATAACCACCTACCAGGCAAAGTGAGGAAAGGTCCCAGTAGGTCAGGTGCTACTTTGGAGGGCACCTCTATCTCCAGGCACTTGAGAAAAGCAAGCAGTTATCAGATTTCTAATAACCCAGCCCTGATCAGAGCAGCAGACACCCCTGCCCTCATCCTCCATCTTTCCCGCCACCTCCCTTGCCAGCTGCTCGAGCTCATGACCTGAGGTGCAGCTCAGACAGAGACTTGGGGACCCAGGCTCTGCTCCCAGGGACCTGGGACTTCTCCACCACACATAACCCTGACAGGGAAGAAATGCAGTGGGGACCAGGCTGACAAAGTCTTACTATGTGTGCCATCTGACTTCAAGCAGAAAAGGGCTTTCTCAGTGGGCACTGGAGTGGGGGCGGGTAAGGAGAGCTGGGAGCAGAGAGGCACCCTCAGGACCCACATGTCCTGTCTGTCAGGAGGCTGGTCTCCGCCATATCTGAAAGCCCCACAATAATCACTGCTTTCTCTGCTCTGTGGTATTTAGCTTTTTGTCTTTGTAGTTGTATTGTTTTTAACATAATTTACTATCTTTTCTTAAAGTTTCAAAATCTCGGGGCGCCTGGGTGGCTCAGTGGGTTAAGCATCTGCCTTCGCTCAGGCAGAGATCCTAGGAGTCCTGGATGGAGCCCCATGTGGGGCTCCCCGCTCGGCGGGGCGTCTGCTTCTTCCTCTCCCTCTGCACCTACCCACCCAACCACCGCCTTGCTTGCCCTCTTGCTCTCTTGCTCACATAAACAAACACATGAATAAATAATCTCTTAAAATTTCTTTTTAAGGTTTCAAATTCTCTGGGTCTCTAGACACAGAAGAGAGGATAGCCAGAGACCAGGGCCTGAAGGCATGCTGGGCAGTGATCCCAGAGCAAGGGAAGGTAGGCTCGGGGCTTGGGGCTTGCAGTGAGGGAGGGGCCCGTTCACCCCCCAGGAGAGGAAGGATCCGCGTCCTCCATCAGCTGGGCTATCGGAAGCAAGGAATTCTTAGAGCCTAGGACAACTCCACTCCACCCTCGTCACTTTCACTCTCAGGATTTTTTTTCCTCCAAGGCACAGAGAGGAAAGACCAGAGCATCATTGGTCCAGATCCAAGAGCGATCAACTCTCGCCCCCTGGTGGCCCCACCAGGGAGCGCACGCTATAACTGAGGCCGGCGCAGTACTTAAGAGGGGAGGATGGCGTCTCAGGGGCCAGGGCTCTGGGCAGGAGGCCCTCAGACACAGGGCTGTGGTCCCTAGAATCCTATGGGAGCCCTGGTGGCTCGGATGGAGGAGGTGGAGAGGAAGGGGAGGGAAGAACGAGAGAAAGGGGAAGGAACATGCAAAGGAAGAGAGAGAAGGTGGGAAGGGTAAGCACCGTGGACAGGATCCGGTGGCATCCAGAAAGCAGCTGAGAATTGCCAGCCTGCTGCATGCTGCTGTGTCTTGGCGAAGTGGGCTCCTTTTCCATCTCATGCAACTAACTCAAGAGTCGGAGCCCCACGGATGGCTCTGTCCTGCATTCCAAACAGCTCTCTAAACGCAATGTCTTCGCCCAAGTTGCCCTTCCCTTGGGGCAGTTGAGTGAAACCCCCAGCCTTGGCCCCCTAAGGTGGTCGTATGCATTTCCCATAGCTACTTACCTCCTGCCACCAGCCTGTGCCCCGTCGAGAGGGTTCTGCGCCACAGAGGCAGATGCCAACGGGCAGTACCCCTCCTGCACCTGCCCCCAGCTGCGAGCTGCAGGATGCGGTCAGGAGAGGAAACAGGGCCTCGGGCTCCGAGTCATTCTGGGGTTTCCAAAAGGCTTCTTGCAGAGGGCATCGACAGGGCACTGTCTGCACCACTGAGAATCGACTCATTCTTTTCACCCAGCCCACGGAGGGAGGGGGAGAGGAGGGTGGGCAAGGTGAGTGAGCCTCATCTTCTGCTAGGCCCAAGGGCCTGAGGACACCTGAGTCAGCAGGACCAGGGCAGCTCCCATGGGCAGGGAGAGTTCTGGGGCACCCTCTCCCCACAGTATGTGGGGAAGGGCTGTTCCCAGCACAGACGGGCAGCTGCTCAGCCACCATGAGGCTTTCAGAAGCTAAGCTACGGAGTTTCCAGCTTGTGCCCCCTTCTATTCTCTGGCAGGAACTCATAAAGCTTTTCTCAAGACCCCTCCACCACTTCCCAGGACTAACCAACCGATGGAAAAGAATTGTGGCCCCCTTCAGCCAAAGTGAGAAGGACAGAAACCTGTTGGGTGCTTGATGGACTCTTCCAATGAGCAACCCCCTCTCCTTCCATAGTCTGGGCTAGTCAGTTCCTTTTAAGGGCTCTGGTTTCTGCTTCCAGAACACCTGCTTCTCCAGCCCTGTCTTCTTCAGACCCTGCTCAAACCAGTCCCAGGCTCTGTGCTCAGAGCTGTGAGGCAGCAAATCAAGCTATGGCCCAAGGACCGCAGATACATTTTGTTTGACTGCTTTTAAATTTTTAATAAAAGAATCAAATGTGTACAAATTAGGAGATCTCACATTTCACACAAAATCTGGGTTTCCAGATTTTGTTTTAAAAATAGAAGCCCTTTTCTTGTGATATTTGCAGTGACGGCTGCCCTGAGACAGAGCCTCAGTGTTGGAATTTGCCATAGTCTCCACCATGCCCTTCTGTGCCCCACTCCCCCAACATATGCCAAGGTCAGGTCCATAAATCAATTTGATTCTGTTCTGGGCCTCTGGGGTGGCAAAAACTGGTATTTTCTCAAGCAGGATCCTGAAGGTTTAGGGGAACACCAGGGAACAGGGTTAAGGGCTGGCAGCTGGCTGCTCTAGCCCCCTGGGGTCTCTTGTAGCCTGAGCTCCTGCTTCCTGGGTATGTGCAGTGCACAGTTATGTTGAGGCCAAAAACTTGGGCCTGAGCATCCCACCTCCCAGACCTGCTGAGGCCCCGCTACCACTTCTGGGCACTGCGTGAATTAGTGTTCAGGGTCCTGGCTGCCCAGGACACACACTATTTTCCTTCACATTCCCAGGTCATCACACCTCTTTTCCCTGGCTTCCAAAAGCCACATCTCTGCCCTTGAACCTCTCAGGACCCCTGGCATTGTCTCAGGAGCCTTGGGGCTAAGGCCTTCAGGAGGGTTCTGCTTTCCTCCCAGAGAAAAGGCAGCAGTGAATGGAAAGGGAGAAGGAATGCAAATCAATGCTTCAACAAACTGTGCCATTCCATGAGTAATATAATAATATAATAATGCTTACCTTCAAACGCACATTACCCTCTATCCTTAACACTCCCAGAATTCTACGCCCCCCCCCCGGCAATGTCTTTTTCTCATCTTACATACCCTACCTGGGTGATTTCACCCACTCCCAGATCTCCAGCTCTCTAGTGTCTCCTAAGCCCCTCTCTCCAACCTGCCTTGTGGTTTAGAGCTCCTGCCAACACTACTGGGCTGCTGACTGGACATTACCTTCGATGTCCTCAGGTGAATACATCTTATGCTGAATCCTCAAGCTAGAAATCTGGGAAACCCTCGACTCTTCCCTCTTCCTACCTGCCATGTCTTTAGTCAGTCAGTTGTGAAGTCAAGCAAGATCTACCGTCCTGTATGGCTGTTTCTAAATTCTCCCCAGTCCGTTTGCTCATTGATCTAACAATGAGTCTGCCTAGGTTCTGGATTGACAGTTTTCAATATCGTGATGGATAATTTTATGTGTCACCTTGGCTAGGCCTGTGGTTTCCAGATATTTGGTCAAATATTACCCAGGATGTTTCTGTGAAGGTATTTTATTTATTTATTTATTTATTTATTTATTTATTTATTTATTTATTACTTTTAAGTAGTCTCTCCACCCAACATGGAGCTCAAACTCACAAGCCAAAAGTTGCACCTGGCACTCCTCTGTGAAGTTTTTTTTTTTTTTTTTAAAGGATTTTATTTATTTATTTGGCAGTGAGAGAGATCACAAGTAGGCAGAGAGGCAGGCAGAGAGAGAAGAAGGGAAGCAGGCTCCCTGGCACTCCTCTGTGAAGTTTTTTTTTTTTTTTTTAAAGGATTTTATTTATTTATTTGGCAGTGAGAGAGATCACAAGTAGGCAGAGAGGCAGGCAGAGAGAGAAGAAGGGAAGCAGGCTCCCTGCTGAGCAGAGAGCCCAATGCGGGACTCGATCCCAGCACCCTGGGATCACGATCTGAGCCTAAGGCAGAGGCTTTAACCCACTGAGTCACCCAGGCGCCCTGTGAAGGTATTTTTAAAAGGGATTAACATTTAAGGGAACAGTGGACTCTGAGTAAAACAGATTATTCTCCATAATATGGGTGGACCTCATCCAATCAGATGAAGGCCTTAATAGGAAAAAGACTGACCTTCTCTGATGAAGAAGGAATTCTGTAAGCAGAGTGCCTTTGGACTTGAACTGCAGTCTTCTCTGGTCTTCAGCATGTCAGGCCACCCTGCAGATTTTGGACTTGTCAGCAATTCCAATAGCATTCCTTAAAATTAATCTCTTTTTCTCTGCATCTCTCTCTTTCTAATATATATGTATACACACACATATATTTATACCTATTGATTATGATTTTCTGGAGAACCTTGACTAGTACAAGTAGCCTCTCTTCAACCTCAGGATAAAAATCTTAAGCCTTAGCTAGCCCACACAGCTCTTCAGTCAACTTAGTTCAGACAGTGCTTTTGTATTAATGGGAGAAAGTCGCCCTCTCTAGGGAGAACCCACACAGTTTGGTGGGTGGAACACCAATGAGCCCTCCTTATTAGTATGGTGCACAACCTGGACAACCGCACAGAGCTACCCTTCTTCCTAATGAGCCTCTGCCTGCCACTTTAGGCTTGTCTTTCTTTGTTTTCATTTTTTTCCTTCTGCCTCATCCTACACCCTAAGTTCCCCGTAGCTCCTAGAACCTACTGTGCTTCTTTGCCATTATGCTTTTGCATATCCCGTCATTGCTGCCTCAAAATCCTCCTTATACCTCCCAAATTCCCCTGGCGCTGCCTTCTCTTGCTTTTGCGACCCTCCTTCTGGCCCAGCCTCTTCCCCTCTCCTCTCTGTCTCTGTCTCTCTCGACCCTGGGTTCTAGCCCTTACTTCATTTACACTATTGCTACTTGATTACTCTCTACTGGGGAATCATCCAGGGAAGAATTTGAACTGTGATCCACCGTGCTGAGCACTAGTAGGTGCTCAGTAAGATTCTTGGACAGACGAAAGCAGGGAAGAGTGAATGAAGGATGGCTGAAGGGGCACGAGGCTAGCGGGAACAGTAGGAGGCGCTCACCGGGAGGGGGTTCCTCTCCTGGCCCAGCCGGAGTGCGGCCAGCCGGCGCCCAGGAGGACTGGGCTGGGGCCGGAGGAGGGGGAGGCAATTCCCGCGGCGCCAGCGCGCGGTGGCTCCGCAGCCGGCGCGGTGCACGCGAGGGAGAAGGGGACCGGCGAGGAGGGGGAGGGGGCCTGCGAGGGAGGGGCGCGGCGCCCTCTTGCCGGCTTCTCTCATTCTTTCACCCCGGGGTCCCGGGGAATGGAAACGGCCCCCGGCCAGGCCGGAGCGCGCGGATGAAAGGCGGCCCTCGGCCGGAGAGCCGAGCCTCCTCCCGCCCGGGCGGCGGAAACTGGCAGCGCGGGGGGTGTCCCGCCACGCCCGCGTCCCAAAGCGGGAGAAGGGGGCAGTCTCGCCTCCTCGAACGGGGGTCTCCCAAGAAAACTCATTCCTGCTGGCATCTTGCCACCCCGACAGGGGGCCCCGCCCCGACTCTTGGCTCGGAATCTCGAAGCCCTTCTTGAGTCTTTCCCCTCTTTCCTATGGGCCTTGGTATGCCCCAGGGGACAGATGTCTTGGGATCTTTAACATTTGGGATGCTGCAAATGCCGAAGTTAAATGAAATACCTCCCGGGAGGGAAGGCCGGGGGGAGACTCGGGGAGAGAGGAGATGGCCTGGACAAGCAGGTCCTGAAGCCGCGAGGCAGGAACAGGGGGCGCGGGGACAGGCGGGCGGCGCCAGATCTCCATGGGACAGGTAAGGGGGAAAACTTAGGGGGAAGCAGCGCGGGTGAACTGAGGGGTTGGGGGGAGTTCAAGCTCCTAAACCCATGGTCTTCGGCCTTAACGGAGCTGGCCCTAAAAGGAATGGAGTAATTTACAAAAGGGGTGGGAATTTCAAGGTCCTCCCCAAAGTGCACATTTCCGACTCCTCAACCCTTCTTCGACCTTCCCCATGCCTGTGGATCCCCTGGCCAGGTTCCGGGAAGCCAGAAAACAGCCAAACAAAAGGAGCAAAGTCTGGGGCCGCCTGGATGCGGAGGGCGCAGTGGGGGAGGGGAGCAGGGTGGACGGACAAAGGGGCTTTTTAAGGAAAGCCTAGAGGTCTGATTTCAGGGCACATTCCAGGCTAGAATGGAGTTCTCCTGTCCTAGCCCACTCCACCATCGCCTGCTGGAGGAGAACACCTTTCCCAGTAGGAAGAGAGAAGAGTGCAGTAAGAAAACGGTTCAGGAGCCCTCTCCCACCCGCCTTCGCCTGGAGGGTCCCGGGCTCCTTGGCTTTTTTCTGCTCTGTTGACTCCGGCAGCTGACCATTGCTTTGTTAATTCATTAAGTGGGGTGCTGGGCTGGGTGCTGGTGGCGATAGGAGGGTGGTTGGAGGAGGCCCTTGGCTTTGAACAACTTCCAATCTCATGTATTAGAAGAAACTTAAAGAAGGGACTTCAAAACAATGTTGGAGTGGATGGCTATAGAGTGTGGAAGTCTCCTGATTTGGGACTTGTCGTTGGGAACTGAAAACCCGAAAGAGATGCAGTTTTTCGCCTTTCAACAATCAGATTCCAAGTCCTTTAACTCTGCTCAGGGAAACCACTTCCTCCACCGCCAAGTGGTGTGGATGCTCTGGGCTTTGGGGCAGGGCATTGATTAGTCAGTCCCCCAATCCCCGAGGCTGACGGGGAGGGAGGCAGTGAACCCCAAAATTCCCAGCCAGTTTCTGGGGTGCCCACCTCCCTTTCGGTATTTTGAGTTGACAGGCATGGCCGACAGTGAGATCCGACCTGTTGAATCTGGTGGAGTTGGTTTGCTAGTCCCATCCCAAACCTCACGTTTTGCTGGGCAGGAAATGTTGCATGTGAATTTGAGGGAACAAGGGGGTTTTCGAGAGTTCCAGGGGATCAGCGCAGTGAGTGGATTATCTGTGTTTCTTTCCTCTGAGCTCAGAGATGGGAGGGTCCCTGATGGTGGGGTTCTTAACTGGGTCCTGGGCACCAAAGCATCTGTGGATAGAATTCAGAGGGTTTATGAACTTAGATGGGAAAAAATTTTTTTTATTTCACACCAACCTTTAACAAAATTTAGCATTGCCTTCAATTACAAAGGCAAGAAACCACAGGCGGTACTTGTGACTTTGCCATTGATAGAATTCACAGATAGTTTTATACCCATTACAGTTGTTGTAACTGTCTTGAAGTATTGTTCACGTTCATTTCCTCTATGAAATTATCCACTGCTGGATCCTGTTTAATGTTAATAAAGAAGCATATATATTACCATGTTTTTCTGTTTTTAGAACTGTATTTCCATATAGTTGGTTCTCTTAGTGATTGTCTTCATTTCATTTTGTGAGTTAAAATACATGCTATCAGCTAGTTCTAGAAACTTCTATCACCCCCCACCACCACCTGGAGCTGGGGGATGGGCAAGGTGGAGGAAGGGGACCAGTTACAATGAGTCAATCTCTCTCTGTTTGTCATTGAAAGAATGTGACAAGTCTATTGGGGGATGGGGAGGACTGGGGGAGGGAAGGGCTGTGGGTTCTTGGGAGACCAGACTGAAAGCTGGCTCCACTTCACAGGAGGGGTTCCCCCCACCCTTGGGGCCCCTCAGCCTCAGCCTGGAGAGAGGGAGGTGGTCAGCCCGGAGGACTCTGGGGCTACCATTGTTTGGAAAGCAGGTGCGTATAGGAATGTGAGGGGGAGCAGGGTATGTGTGTAGGGACTCTGGGGACGTCAGCAACAGAGCTCAGGCCCCCAGGAGCTGCTTGGTGGAGCAGACTTCCATCATCCTGGCCCTGAGGAATGGGGAGGGGGATGGGGTTTGGAGGTGAGGATGGAGGAGGGAATCAATCCAGAGAGAGGTACAGGTGCCTATACCCCAGGTTGAGGGGCACAGTGGGAGTATCAGAGAGGGAGAAAGGGAGGCTGTGGGATGACACGTCGAGGGGTGCAGTCCTTAACCCACAGTATGTCTCTGTGTGGTCCATGGTGAAGCAACAGGCCGCCTTAGCCCTTGCTTCTCTCAGTGAAATGGGCTAAGTTGTGAACAGTTTTTGGTTTGCTTGAGGCTCAGTGGGGTGGGAGTCCTGGAGGCGTATTTTCTGTAGAGAACGGGTTGCATTTTGGTCTCTGGTCCCTTGATTAGATGCTGGGGTCCCAGTGGAGCAGGGGACAGGGCTGGGGTTCAGGGAACCTGCTGAGGCATGGCTGTAAGTAACAAATAGGCCTTGATGATCCTGGGGGGCAATGTCTAGGATGGAAGGAGAGAACACCCTTGCTGTCCTTAGGATCCTAGCACCTTCCCATATGGACTCCATAGCTACTGCCTTGCCTGAAGCTTTTTTTTTTTTTTTTTTTTTTAAAGATTTATTTATTTATTTGACAGAGAGAGATTACAAGTAGGCAGAGAGGCAGGCAGAGAGAGAGAGGAGGAAGCAGACTCCCTGCTGAGCAGAGAGCCCGATGCGGGACTCGATCCCAGGACCCTGAGATCATGACCTGAGCCGAAGGCAGCGGCTTAACCCACTGAGCCACCCAGGCGCCCTTGCCTGAAGCTTTTTAAAACCTGATTTGAGAGAGACGAAACTCGGGCCTTGGTTTCCTTTCCAGTGTACGGAAAGAGCAATGAGCTCTTCTTGTCACTTTGTCAGTTTCTTGCTGGTGTCCCCATGGACTGTGGACCTTCACCCTCCTTCTGGGGGTCTTGCAGGCCTTAATTTCTGGAAAGGGAAACTGAGGGTCAGGAGGGCAGTTGTGCCTCTAACAGCTCACCGTGTTGCATAGAGTCCCTTGAGGCCATGAAGACGTGACCCCTCTTGCCTTCTTCTGGGGTTCCTCTTTGGGGAGCCCCCCTTTCTCCCCACTCCCCGCCCCCGGAAGTGCAGAGGCCCAGGAGCTGCCCGCTGGCAACAGCCACCGCAGGATTAGTTCAGGGAAGGACTTGCTCACCTGCTCCTCCCCTCTGACTCAAGTCACAACAAGTAACCTGGTTCCCCTGGCCCGGCAGGCAGCCTAGGAGGAAAGGCAGGCAGGCCAGCAGGCGGGACCAGAGGGAGGGGCGGCCTTCGGCAGCGAGTGGAGCACGGAGCCAGGTCAGAGAAAGAGGACAGGGAGGCCTGCCTGTGTCCTGGGACACCCTGAGACGGCATGCGACACCCCTCAGCCCCCTGACCTGGGAACAAGGGGTGCTTCCGGAATCCTGGACTAGACCCCAGAAGCAGGTGAGGGCGGAGCAGGGTGGAGCAGGTCTTCGGGGCTGAGGGGCAGACTGGCCCCGAGGGACGGGGGCGGCGGGGAGCCCCTGCGGTGGCCAGCACCAACACCCCCTTCCTCCTTGTTTCTTGGGCACAGGATGATGGGGGGCTGCTGGTGGGCCCAGATGAGGAGCCTCTTGTTCTGCTGTAGTTCCCAGACCTCAGCCTCTACGGGAGAAAGGGGAGAGGCCCAGGAGCTGGCTTTGGGGGCACATCTGGGATGGGGGAGGGTCTTCAGGGGCTCAGCCTGAGGGTTGCTGGTGTTTTCCTGTCTTCGCCTCTTCTTTCCTTCGCCTTTTTCCGGGGACCTTGTTTGGTCAGGTGACCTGCTTCCTAGGACCCAGGACTGGGGTTTGCTGTGGGGGGTGCTAGGGTCTGGAGGGCAGGGAGGGATTCCTGCCTCGGGAAGGGGTTCATTGTGTTCCCTGAACTGCCTTTATGGGAAAGCAATGCCTGAAGCATCAGGCTCCAGAGACTTCTGTCCCGCTGGTGGAGGGGGGACCTGGGCAGGGTCCATACTGCGAGGAGGGCCACGTTCTCCGAGGGGTCCAGATTCAGAGCGGGGGGCTGACAGGGCCTTTCCTACAGACTATCTAAATCTTTGTGCCTATGAGGAAAGCAGGCCCAGCCAGGCCAGGCGACTCTCTCAGGACAGCATAGGCAGTGGCTGAACTTGAATCTCCCAACTTCAGGTCCTGTGCTCTTTGCTCTACTTGGAGCCGCGAGTTAGCCCCAAGTGCGCCCAGCGTCAGTCAGACTGGGGCCACTGTGAATGCCAGGGCCAGCCTCTTGACCCTGGCAGTGAACACTGGGGGAGGGGGATATGACAGGAGGTGGGGGTCTCCTCTCACATCCGCCCCCCTGCTCCGGTGACCCTACTTTGCACGGCAACAGTCAAGGAGGGGAACCAGGCTGAGTTATCACAACTTCCCAAGGCAACGCCTTCATGGTTAATAATTAATTAGCAAGTGTGACTAATTAATGGCTTCACTCCCACATTACCTCCTTCCTCGTCCAAAGCAAAATTCCCTCACCGTCCCAGCTGTGAGGGCCTTGCTTTCTAGCTGTGGCTGGGCCTTGCCCCTGGCTGCTGGGGATGGGTAGAGGCTGCCTGTGGTGGGTGGGGGCTGGGTCAGCCGCCTGCCCCTCAGGCCTGCTCTCATCTTCCGGAGGGATGGGTCGCGCATGGGTGGCTCCCCCACTGCATGTCTTGTTCTGGGTTTCCAGAACATGGGCCATTCTCTCTCTTTGGCATGTTTGCAAAGGCCCCACATAAACTTCTTTCTTTTTTTAATCCTACCATCTGTTCTCTAGACTTTCCTGGAGAATTGGAATTCCAAAGTGCAGGTACCTACTGTTTTCAGGGCTGTGTTTTTATTGCTGTTGCTCAACGGTCCTTCGATGGGCTGAGTGGTTGATGGAGGTCGATAAAAGAGCCCCATCCTTCCTGCTTTTCCAGTCTCGAGAAGCAGAGGTCCTCCTGGGGACCGGGCTGCCTGCAGCCCTCTCCCTCTCGCCTTGCTTTGCGCTCAGTTTTCCCAAGACCTGCTTTCCTCGGCCCTGGGCTGATGGTGGAGGGCGGAGCCCACCTCCTCCACCCCGTGGTCCTGTGCGGTAGGCCGGCAGGATAAGCTCCAGACAGAAACTCAGAAGGACTTTTGGACTGTTGCTCAATGGGCTGACTCAGTGAGGAGGTGGCTGGGCTCTCCTTCCAGACTGCCTGCCTGGGCTCCGCCCACCTCTCCCCTTCCCTGCTCCCGCCAACAGCTGCCAGAACCCTGGCCGGCAGGGACCCTGAGCAGGGGTGTGAACTCAGGGAGGAGAGAGGGGGCGAGCAGCAGGTGTTGTTTTGGCGACTGGAGCCCGGCTGGGCCGACGCATTCTGAGATTGTACCTGTGCCACCAAGTGTGCTCAAGCCCAGGGAGGCAGAGGAGTGGGTGATCTCGGCTCCTCCTTGACCTCCAGCAGCTTCCAATCTAGTCACAAATCCCACCCCACCCGTGACCCTGAGACACACACACACGCACACATACACACACTGGGCCTCCCTGGCTGTGGGGTATAGGGAGGGGGTCTTGGCCGACTCCTCCTTGAGGGGTCTCCTAGACAGAGTGGCTTGGGAATTACATCAGGGCTTCCGGGCAGCTCTCTGGCACCTGCCTTTGGATGAAGACCCTGGTCCAGAGGGCTGGGCAGCATGGGCTTTGAGGGCCCTGGAGCAGAGGCTTGGCCAAGTACCCAGTACTGTCTGTCACCCACTGGGCAGCGGGACAGGCCTCATGCCTCCTGGGTTCTCAGGCTGAGGATAGTCAGCCCCATGGGGACCGCTGTGCCCCAAGAAGACTTATTCTCCCTTCTGCTTTCCTTTGCTCCTTGCTTCGTGTTCCCTCCCATTTTTATTATCCCTTTCCTTTCCTCCTCTTTCTTGCTCTTTTCCTCATCCTTCTCCCCAGGCTCAGTGGTCCTTGTGGCCACTCAGAAGGAGGCAGCAGGAGGCTAGGATGGGTTCAGAGAGCCCCCCCCAGAAGAGTTTTGCTGGTGAGGCCCGCCAAGCTTTCTCTGCAGCACCCCCCGCGCCAAGGGCCTCCCGACCCCAGACTGTCCCAGAAACCCCGTCCTCACTTCCCCTCCCCCTGCCCTCAAATATCGGACCCTTACTTAAGGTCTGTGTAGAACCAAGGGGTTTTACCTACAGCCGGTTTTAGTTTATTTATTTATTTCTTTGAAGCTGGGGAACCTGCAGGCCGTCACCACATCCTGGCTCAGGTTGGAAACGGCGTCACCCCTCCCTACTCTGTGCCCCCTCCTCCCCGAAATCCATCATGGAGAGTAAGGATGAGGTCAGCGACACCGACAGTGGCATCATCCTGCAGTCGGGTGAGTGGTTTGGGGAATCCCGCCCTGTGGGCCCCCAGCCTGACTCTCCGAGGCCGCAAGCCCCAGGGCTGGCCAGGCTGAGTGGCTGGAAGATGAGTGGAGAAGGTGGGAGGCTGGGAGAGGCCTCCGCTGGGGGCTAGATACCCAACGGGCTGCCGTTTTCCCGGATGGTCTGGCCTGGAGGTCTGATCCTATCTGGAACAGGTCTCTGCAGTTCTGGCCCTAGTGATTACTAAGAAGTAGAAAAATCTTATCTGGCTACTGGAAAGGTCCTGTCTCTCTGGTTGGCCTGAGTCTGTCCTCCTGATAGAAGAGAAGAAAGAAGCACATATGTGAGAGAGAGGGAAAAAGAGAGAGGGAAAGAGAAGGAGGAAGTAGTAGAGGCAGAAGTAAATTATAGGGGTGTAGGGTGGGAAGGGGAAGAAAAACAGAGCTCAGGCCTGTAGCTTGCCCGTCACTGCAAATTGCCTTGGGGTTGGAGGCCAGCCCTTTCCCGTGAGCTGTCCTGTTGCCACCTGGAACTGCCAGGAGATGTGTTTGTGGTTATGACACAGGCTGCAGCAGCTGACCTGTCATCTGTGGGCAGGGATGAGGTTGTGTGTGTACACGAGTGTGTGTGTGTGTGTGTGTGTGTATGTACATGTGAGCACATCCCCCCCACCACCCCGGGGATAGTTAACAGGTGTCTGAGAGGGTCTCCCCCACCTGCTGAGCTGTGCCCTGCTGCCCCCTAGGCCCCGACAGCCCCGTCTCCCCTGTGAAGGAGCTGACGCACGCGGTGCGCAAGCAGCAGAGGGCCCTGGAGGCGCGGCTGGAGGCGCGGCTGGAGGAGCTGAAGAGACTCTGCCTTCGGGAGGCGGTGAGAGCCCCAGCCAGCCCCCCGCCCCCACCCCCAGCAAACCTGGGGTTAATCTGAGCCACAGTTTGGGATGCTGGGGCTGCTTGGGAGGGAATTCTGGAAATCAGAAGGGGGGCGGTGAGGCCTCGATCCCGTGTGCAGCACTTGGCCTGGGCCCCGGACGGCTGGTGGGGGAGAAGGAAAGAATCCAAGTGGGGCCCGCGGCACAGGGAGGGAAGGACAGAAGGGCTGGAGCGGGAGTGGACGGAGGCGTGCGCGCGACTGTAACCAGGGCCAGAGTCGATCTCTGAAGGAGGGGGGACCTGAAGTTTGAAGGAAAAGAGGACGGAAGGTAGGGGGTGCCCTGAAGAGGCCAGAGAGGGTTATGGGGTACTCTGGGTTATGGGGTAAGGCGAGGCGTGGGCAGGGGACTCCGGGGAAGGGCAGGCACAGGCCATGCAGAGCTCGTGGGATTGGCGATTCCTGGTTGGCCAAGGGCTGCGTACGTGGAGAGGGGCCTGGCTGACTTTGTTTCCCCGCAGGAGCTGACGGGTATTTTGCCAGCAGAGTATCCCCTCAAACCAGGGGAGAAGGCCCCTAAGGTCCGCCGCAGGATCGGAGCAGCTTACAAACTGGATGAGCGGGCCTTGCACAGAGAGGTGAGGAGCCCGAGCGGGCCGTCTTGCCCCCACAAGTGTTGCTCACTGAGCCAAGGCCACGCCACGTGGAGGAGTTAGCTCCTGAGGCAGAGCCGCTCAGCCAGGACCTGGCCATCTCCGTCTCACCCCAGCACACCCCGTCGGGGAGCTTGGCTCTGTGCTGATGAGGGACACCCACGAACCTACAGCCCAGGTGGTGTGGGAAGGGGTGCCGCCACAGGAGCTGGGAGAGCTGGGACTTCGTGAAGATGCTGGGTTTGGTCGCCAGTAGGCAGAAGATCAGTTAAGAGCTCAACCACCAGCCCAGAGAGGCAATGGCCTGTTTAAACAGGTTATTCTGGCCCCTAGGGCTGTCCTCCTTCTCCGCACGGCAGGCAGGCAGGCGGCGGGGGTGGCTCGGGCCCTAGGATTCCTTCCCTGTGGTGTGAAAGGCAGCAAGTTTCTCCGGGCCTGCCTGACCAGCCCTTGGGGTCAGGAGGGAAAGTGTCCCACTTTGGTTCCCACGCTGCCTGGCTCAGGTTGCTCAGGGGACAGGCTAGTGGGTGGGTCCCTCTGCCCACTTCTCAGGGCGACAAGTCTGCTCTCGGCCACCTCCCACTACCCCACCCTCCTCCCCGTGGCCTCAGCCGCAGCTCTCTGCGTCCCTGCTTCCTGGGCTTAGGGTCAGGATCCAGAGCCCAGGGGGTCAGGGCCGTTCTCTGGGTCCCTGAGTGAGCCCCCTGCCTCTCCCGCCTCCCCAGGACCCCCTGAGCAGCCTGGAGCGGGAGCTGGCCCTGCAGCTGCAGATCGCTGAGGCGGCCCGGCGCCTGTGCCGGGAGGAGAACCTCAGCAGGCAGGCCCGGCGGCAGCGCAAGCACGCCATGCTGCAGGAGGAGAAGAAACTCAGGGAGCTGGAGCGCTGCCTGGGCGAGCAGCGGCGCGCCAGCGGGCCCCCTTCTACCGCTGCCCTGCCCCTGGGCCGAGGTGAGCCAGCCGCCCCCAGAGCCCTGGGCCACGTGCAAGCTGCATGCGATGGCAGGGGCCGGGACTCGGGCCATTGCATTTGCCTTTGTGCCCAGCACCGTGTCTCATGTTCCAGCTTGATTTTAGCTCGAAACCCGCTTCCTCGGTCCCCCACTACCCCACCCTGACCTGCTGCAGCCCCGACAGGCCGTGGCAAAGGGCTTCTCCATCCTGTGAGACCTTCTCCCCTGTCTCCTTAGAAAGCAGTCCACTCCTTCCTCATCCTTCTCAATGTCCTCTGCCCTCAAGAAGGCCTCCTGGGCAGAAAGGTGCTTCCCAGGCTGACTTCGAGCTTCGTCCTAGGGTCCGCTCAGCAGCAGTGGGCAGGGCTGCCCTCCTGCCCTCCAGGCCCCGGGGCTGGTGTATATGGTTTGGGGAATGGGAGGCTTCCCTGAGCTTGGGCTCTGAGCTGAGAAACTGTCCCCTGGCCTGTGTCAGGCCGCTCAGGGGCCTACTGTTGCTACTCACAGCTGCTCCCTGAATTGTTTCAGGGGCCGGAGCTGCTCGTGGGATGTGTAGGTGGAAATCCAGCCCCTCAAATGCCACACCCAACCTTTGCTTAAGTATCTAGCACCACCTAGTCAGGAGAAGGCCTCCACTTCTGTTCTCCACTCTCACAGAGCCTCTGGTCTAGTCCTGAGCCCCGTGGCCTGGAGACTGGGGGCTGTGGGGGTACCTCAGAAGTTGTGCCTGCCTAGGGCCTGCCATTATTGGAGCCCCGTGCATCTAACTCCGGTTACCTGCTGGCAAGTGGTTCTGAGCCCTTCGGTGTGGCTGTTGCTCTCCCCGAATCCAGCTTGTTAGGCCGAACTGCAGCCCTCCCTGCCGGTTCTCAGGGCGTCCTGCTTGCCCTGACCCCGGGCCTCTCGTGGGTAGCCCAGACCTCCACAGCTCTAGGGGAGAGAACCAGGGTGGGGTGGGGAGCAGTGGCCCCGGGGCAGAACTGGATGCCAACGCCTCGGTCTGGGCACGGGGAATTGTTTAATTCTCCACCATCAGGCTCCTACCCTGCACCTTCGGTTGGCTTTTTACTGAGGCTGTTCTCCTCTCCTGGTTGGGGACACTTGTATTTAGAGTCCCCCATGCCCGGTGGCCCATGCCTTGGACTTAGGGGATGCTCTCAGTCCAGTTTGTGGAGGTCTCCATTGCCACACATCTCCCTCTAATGTTGGGAGAAAGGATGGGACCCAGCACCTCCCAGGTCACCTCTAGTAGAAGCAGAGGAGGCAAGAGGGGCCTCCGGGGGACAGCTGGCCCAGGAAACACAGGAGACCGGTGCACCTGACACAGGCTCAGATGGCCAGACTCCTCTGGGTCACCTGGTTCTGGCCTGGCCTGGCTGTAAGGTAGCATTCCATGTCTCCAAGGCACAGATGGAAAAGAAGTTCTCCATCCTCCCTGTACTCCGACAGGGTCCGCCCACTTGACAGTACCTCCCACCCTCTGCCCCCTTGAAGGGAAGCTATGGACTCAGGCAGGAAGGTCCCTGAGGACTCACTTACTCCGTGTCCCTGTCCCGGTTTGTCTCAGCCCCGCCTGGGTCCCCCTCCAGCTGGTACTATCCCGCAGCTCCCTCTGCTCACAAGCCTGCAGGTGGTGGGGTGGCGGAGGTTGGGGGTGCTGTCCCTGTGCTGCTGCCATTGCTACCATGACGCTCCTTGTGGGGGGCACGGAGAGGGTCAGGACTTGCCTTGGGGCTTTGGTTAACCCACCATGGGAGGCAGGACGTTTTGAAGCCTTCTCCGGGCCCTCAGCTCAGGTGAAGACGGAGCTGTAGAGAGGAAACGGGGTGAAGCTGGCTGCCTTTCAGCCTCCAGACCAGAGAAAGACCCTGCATTCTCTACTTTCAAACCCTGCCTTGACCGTGGGCATGAGGTCCTGGGCGCTAATGTCGTCCCTTGGGAGCCCAGGAGGCGGTGGCTTGAGCAAGTAATTCCTGCTCTATGGCTCCCCTGCCCAGCCCTGCTTTCCCTGGAAGGAGGAAGTAGAAAAGGATTAATAATTAGTTAGTAGCTGAAAGGTGTTTGAAATTAAAAAGAAAAAGCAAACAAGCAACAACAACCAAAAAAAAAAAAAAAAAAAAGAAAGGGAAGAAAAAGCCCACCTGCTCCCTTGGTTTCTGCTTAAGGCTCATTCAGTTTAGGATAATTACTAATTATGCCAGGTGGGAGTAATTAGCTAGTACCCTGCAGGTGTCGGGGAGCAGTCAGATGTTAAGCTAATTTACCACGGTGAACTGGAGGAGAAATTCCCCAGGACCCAACCTCTGGTTGTAGTAGGTGCTCTGAATGTGTTTGTTGACTGACAACTCCTGCCTTCAGCCAAGCTGCCTCCTAGAATTTCCATAATGGAAATTATGGTGGGAATGTTCTATGGTGGGAATGTTCTATGGTGGTGAATGAATTATGGTGGGAATGTTCTATACCTGTGCTGTCCAATATGGTAGCCACTCGAGGAGCTCCTGAGCATTTGAAATGTGCCCCATGTGACTGAGGACCTGAATTTTTAATTTTATTTCATTTTAATTAACACAGCCCCATGCAGCTAGGGGCAACCCGTGAAACAGTGCAACCTTTGAGAAGGCTCATGTTGTGGGTATGATCTCCATATTTACTACCCACCTGGGGAGTCCCGCGGGCCACTGCTGGACCGAGGGCAGGGCAAGGTTGATCCAGGGCTGGGTTGGGGCAGCATGGCCAAGACAGGGAGCAGCCTTCAGCAATGGCTTGTGTTTGCAGATAGATGTGACCTACCTGTTCCTTACCTCTACAAAGGCAATGGGTCCCCAGATGACCCTTGTGCACTTTTTTTTGGCCAGTGCACTTTTTTGGCAGTGCACTTTTTTTGAGCCAGTGAATCTGGCCAATGATCTGCTTGTTTTTATGAAGATTAGGGATGATGAGACCCGATGTCTTTCTTCCCAGACCATATAGTCAAACCAAAACATACAACTAACCCCAGGGACAGCAGGGGGCTATGATAGTTAACAGTCCCCCAATTTCTTCAACTTAGCATCCGTGAAAAATAAAACTCTTTATTCTCCAGGGTTTTGGAAAAGATCAGAGGCAGAGAACCAGAATTCAGTGAAATGGTGTCTCCTCATTTGATCCCCAAAGCAAAGGCCAGTGTGAGCCAAGCGCACCTTGGGATAGCTGACTGCTTGGGAGTCGGCCCAGCTCCTTGGGCAATATGCCCTACAGGGTTTAAGAATGACTCTCGGTAGAGTTTTTATTTCATTTAAATTGTGGAGCAAAGGTTGACAAACTTCTGTACAGGCTCAGAGAGTAAATATTTTATGGGCTTCATGGGCTATAAAGTCTCTGTCACAACCACTCAGCTCTGCCACTGTGGCTCAAAAGCAGCCAGACATTACATAAGCAAAGCTGTAGCTGTGTTTCAATAAAACTTTATTTAACTGGATTTGGCTCAAGGACCCCCAGCTTGCCAATCCCTGTTATAAAGGATTTCAAGATAGCTGGAATTGTTTACTTTTCTTAGAACTTTCTGGAGAATGACTTACACATTAGATGACAGCTAACAGGAGAGCAAATAAATGGTCATGGTGACGAGCCAGAGTCTGGTCAGACTGTCTGGGTATGAATTCTGACTCAGTCACCTTTTGGTGGATTCACCTAAGCCACGTTCCTCAATTCCTCCAAGCCTTGTTTTTTTTTTAAGCTGTTATATGATGATAATAGTATTTACCCTACATGGTGGTTTTGATGATCACATGAGTTAATATATATGAAGTACTTAGAAAAGTACTGGCACAACAGAAATTTTAGCTATTGTTTTTATTTTTATTTTTTTGAAGATTTTTATTTATTTATTTGACCGACAGAGATCACAAGTAGGCAGAGAGGCAGAGAGCCACTGTCAGAGAGAGAGGAAGGGAAGCAGGCTCCCTGCTGAGCAGAGAGCCTGATGTGGGGCTCGATCCCAGGACCCTGGGATCATGACCCGAGCCGAAGGCAGAGGCTTTAACGCACTGAGCCACCCAGGCACGCACAGAAATTTTAGCTATTGTTAATGTTCCCTCATCATTGTTATCATAGTTGAAAATACTTTGTGAATTCCATCCAGGTCATTTTAGGAGTATTCGCAAGGTCCAAAGTTTCATTTGTCCAAGGGCAATGGCAAATAGACGTTCCCTCAGATTTCTTGGATCACGCTGCTGCCATACCATGCAGAAATGTCACACTCCCATTTCCTTCAGGTGACCCACCATATCACCAACTGAAGAGCCTTCCGTATCTGGCCAGGCCAACCCCACAGCTCAGATTCCCACTTTGCACTGCTCTCCGTGCTGGTAATGCAGGATTTCTCAGATTTGGGGTCCTTGAGTTGTATTTATGATCTCAGAACACTGGAAGAGTTAGGGAAATAATTTTCATCCTGAGGGCCTTCCAAAATGATCCTTTGCCTTTCCCTTCCACTGTCAGGAAACCCAGAGGAAGCTCTGGCTTTTTTGACAGATGGGGAAACTGAGGCCCAGAGCATTGAAATTGCTTATTCAAGGTTGCATAGTAATGGCAGAGCCAGGGTTAAAATCAGGTTTCCTGTCTTCTTGCTGCTAACTTCTGATTCTTTTCTACTTCCAAGTAATATATTCATATCTAATATAGTACTTAGTACGCAGTTGGTATTTCCTGATAAGGGATGTTATCAGGAAGGGGTGGGGTCAATACTGCCTGTTAATCCAGATCTATGGGTTGATTTCCTCACCTCCTTCTCTCCCGTTTGACTTTCCCAGAGCTCAGTGCCTCAGATGACAGCTCTCTATCAGATGGGCTGCTCCTGGAGGAAGGTGAGAGGGGTAGTTTAGGGATTGTTGTTAGGGCTGGGCTCCTACTGGAAGATGGGGACGGGGGTGGAGGGGGGGGCTTTGGCAGAGTTCACTAGTAAGGCCTTCAAGTGGGGAGTGGACATTTAGTGACCCAGTGAAGGTGGGGTTGCCAGGCTGGGCTCAGGGTCTGTGCTCTTGCTTGATGCACATTTCTGTGTCCCCCTGCCCATGTTTATTTGAGGGTGGGAATGTGTCGACTTTTTCCCATTCTAGAAGTTCAATCAGTTTGACAGGAAAGGAAAAAGCGAATTCTAGCAGAGCCTATAGAGTGTGGGGGGTGTCCCTGCCTTTGCCCTGGGACATTAATTCAATATGCACCTGTCAGACCCTAAGAGCCATCTGGCCATAATCATTTTCCCTTTTGAACAGAGGGTAGCACTGGGGATGGAAACAACAGTCAATAGATTAAAAACCCTGTTTATAAACCCTAAGGATGCTGGAGGTCAAGGTGGACCAAGAGGGTAGCATAGCCCTGCCTAGGGGAGTGCCCAGGTCGATAAGGGAATAGCACAGCATGAACAAGAAAAATCAGTACGCAGAAAGTTAGCTGCAGACAGGGTAGTGGGAGCAAAGGTTAGAAGGTGGAATACTGTGAGTTAAGCAGAGTCAATCCAGGGAGACTTCTTGAAGGAGGCAGGTGTAAAACAGCTGTGAGAGAGGCAGTCCCAAAAGAGAAGAAAACATCTTCGAGCATCTGGGCCTGGAGCCACAGCCTGGAGTAGTCAGACAAGCAGCCTCAGGAGGGAGAGCAAAGCACAGGCCAATTTGGGCCTATTTGTCAGCCACTGACTTCACCAGGTTCTTCTACCCCTGCAGAGGAGTCCCAGGTGCCAAAAGCTCCCCCGGAGTCCCCAGCTCCACCTTCCCGGCCTCTCCCACCCCAGAGCCTCGAGGGCTTGGAGCCCGCGGAGCCTGAGACTGGGGGCCTGGAGCGGGCCCCAATCCAGAACAGCCCCTGGAAGGAGACTAGCCTGGACCACCCCTACGAGAAGCCCAGAAAGTCTTCTGAACCCAACAGCGAGTCCAGGTCAGGATGGGGAGGAAAGAGGGTGGGGAGTAGGTGGGATCTGTGCTTGGCTGGAGGAGGGATGCAACAGGGGAAGGTCTGGGAGACTGCCCCCTCCTTAACTGTGTGATGGTGGGAGGCATGAGTTTTGGGGATCCCCTTCCTCTGTGCCCTCCTTCCTCTGCACAACTCGAGCCCCACAACGGAGGCATTCTTGCCACTGACCTGTCTCTCATCCTTTTTCAGCAGCCCAGCCACCACGCCCCAGGATGGGCCCAGCACCTCCAGCCTCTGGCTGCTGGAGCCTGCCTCCTACCATGTGGTTCCCATCCGCAGCCTTCCTGGCCAGCGGCAGGGCCGCACCAGTGCCCCAGCCACCCCCGAGATCCAAGGCAGGAGGGGCCAGTCTCAGTCTCTGAGGTAAGAGGTCACCCCAGAGGTGCAGGGGGAGGGGGACCAAACTCTTGAGAGCTTACATTTGGGTGTTGGTGGCTTCTAGGATGTAGGTAGGACTGTGGATGGCACCTGCCTAGTGCTGTGGCTTCTCCCTAGGATCCCTCCTTGGGGAACCTCTCAATAGAGGCCATGCCACGCACAATCAGCGCGTCATTCGTGAAGCAGGCTGTTTTCTGCACAACGCAATTCATGTTTCGTCACCTTAGCCAGATTCTCTTATGGCAAGAGAATATGGAACTTGGTAGACACTTTTGCAATTGTTTAAGATTGTTTTATTATTGGTGGCTGGCAGTGGATGATTCACTTTCTTAACTGATGTGCAGTCAATTCTCATTATTTGCGGTAGTTTTGCGTCCCATGACATCACAGCAAACACTGAATAATACTGAACCATTGCTCCTTGAGCAGATAGTGCGGTAGGCTTCTGAGAGCTTCTGGTCACAACATTGTTGTCAACTGATCAGTACATAACCTTGTTTCATGTGTGCTTCTGTTTAAAGACACCTTATTTAAAATATATTATTGACCCATTAACCTTGAATTCCTGGCCAATAGCACTCTAGGTCATGCCCAAATAAAGCTCAAGTAATACTTAATATTCTGCAAGAAGATATATCTAGAGCCTTCCCGCACTTGGAGCCGTTTTAAACAGTAAAGTCGCCAAGAAAGAGCACAAAAATATGAAACACATTGCACTAACTAGACTGTGGAGAGGATACTCGTTTATAGTATGAAAGCCACAACAAGAGCTCAGAGCATTGCCTTGTTCCGCCTCAGCGGAGAATGTGCCTAGTGGGCATCCCCAAATTTTCACCATTCTCTGCACGTCCACACATGACCACAAGTGTTGTGAGTGTCGATTGGAGGTTACAAATACATTTTTGCTGGGGGAGATTTTTGCAAAGACTGAATCTGCAAATAATGATAATCAGTCGGATGTTATTTTCCAAGTGTTTTACAGAGCTAGGACAGGCAGCACACGAATGCCCTGGGCACGACTTCTGGGTTCTTCTGTGGGTTGAAATGTGCTTGTCAGGCATTGCTAGGTGGGGTGAGGCTTGGGACAACTGCTCTCAAGTCAAGCAATGAATTTTATATTTTACATACTTCCCGGTCTAGTTTACAAACGGTGCCTTTGTGCAGAGGGGTGAGAGGCACCCCCTGTGGGCAGACACAGCCCCACTGTAGTGCCTATTAACAGTGAGACCTGCATTTCAGCCCCTATAGGTCCTGGGCTGCCGCCCTAGGAAGGAGCACGGTGACGGCGGCTACTCTATATTAGCTTGGTAGCCTGGCCATATGGGTGTTTTAAATAAGAGAATTTTACTGTCTCACAGTTCTGGAGGCCGGAAGACCAAGATCAGGCTAGGGTTGATTTCTTCTAAGGCTTCTCTCCTTGGCTTGTGGATGGCGGGCCATCTGCTTCCTTCCCATGGTCTGTGCCCCACACAGCTTTACAGGTCCAGCTTAGAAACCTGGCCATGTCACTCTGCATGTTTCTGTGGGTGTCATGCAGCTGGACACAGGGTCCCTAACGTGGGAGAAAATAGGAGACATCGCTGGGGCATCTTGTCACAAACAGCGCAAGTGTGAAGGCAGCAGGAGCATGGCACATGAGGGCAGGAAGGGGGGGATCTGGGTGTTTATTTGGGGGAGCTTTGACCCAAGACCCCAGCCTGTGAGCCATGCCTCCTCCGAGGAAGGCCTCCGCCTTGCCGTTTTATCATCACCGCCCCCAACCCCACTGCCCCTCAAGGCCCGCGGGAAGAGTCTGGGCCTCCCAGACGCCCAGACTCAGTGCATCTCCCCTTCCTCCCCCAGGACCGATTCCTTCCGGGCGGGCCCCGAGGGCCGAGGTCGCAGCGCCTTCCCCCGCCGCCGCCCCACTTACTACACCGTGACGGTGCCCGAATCCTGCTTTCCCCCGACCAAGCCCCCGCTGCCCCACCCCGCCTACCACTCCTGCTCGGAGGACAGCGGCTCCGACGTCTCCAGCATCTCGCACCCCACGTCGCCCGGCAGCAGCAGCCCCGACATCTCCTTCCTGCGGCCGCTGTCCCCGCCCCAGCCGCCTTGCCACCGCGGGGCCTGGGGCCCGGCCGGTGCGCTCTACCCGAAGCTGCTGCTGCCCCCCGGGCATTTGGCGCCCGGGCGCTACGTGCTGGTGGCCGAGAGCGCCCTGCCGCCGCCCGCCGAGTGGGAGCTGGGCCGCGCCGCCTTGGGCCCCGCCTACGAGGAGGACCTGCGCTGGCAGCGCCTGGTGGCCCCCCACGGCCGCGTGCTGCGGACCCCCTCGCTCAAGGACAGCCCCGCGGGCCGCGCGCTCAACAAGGCGGCCGTCTCCGAGGAGCTCAAGTCCTGGCACGAGCGCGCGCGCCTCCGGAGCAGCCGCCCGCACTCGCTGGATCGCCAGGGGGCCTTCCGTGTCCGGAGCCTGCCCCCGGGGAGAGAGGGCTTTGGGCGAGCCCCGGGTCCCCGGACACAGGTACGACGGCTCCGGGCTTCCGGGGAGGGGGCCTGCCGCCGGGGGAAGGGCTGGACTCTAGCGGGTCCAGAGCAGAGAGGCGGCCTACCTGCAGCGCCACCCCCAGCCAGGAAGGACAGACCACTAAAACGTTTCCCCCTGGCTTTGCAAGGCCCTCGGACCTCTCCTTGGGGCATCTCCTAATTTTACCTCTGGCTCCAAAACACATACCCACCTGCGCTGGTGAAGGTGATCCTGGGAGAGAGCAGAGACGTTTTTCCTTAATAGCTATTCATAGATGGTCCGCAGAGCAGATAAGCCTCTGTTCATAATTGGAAGTCCGAGCCGAATTAACCCCCAAATCTCCTGACCTGAAGGCTCAGGACAAAGGGAGTCTGAAAACGTGTTCGCAGAAGCCAGGACCTGTGATTGCCCGTGTTTCACCTTCCTCTGACAGCCCTCTACACCTGGGGGCTCAGAAGCAGGGTGGCTGAAGGTTAAGGGCACAGACTCTGAAGTTAGGCTTGGGGGGTGGGAGTAATAAGGATTGCTCAGATCAGAATCGTGTATAGTTAGTACTAGTCAGTGGTTCTCTTATCGGCCAGGGGCCAGACTGGTAAGACAGAGCACTCTGACATGACGTAAGGGTGTCCACTGTGGATTCAGTGGCCCTGACCTTCATTCCGGAAGTGGGGGTAACACAGGAGTCCTGTCTTCTTTCTCTCTGGTATGGAGGGCTCTGCAGGGGGTGTGCTCCAGAAGTTTCCAACAGGCTGCTCCTTTGAGACCCACGATTCCTAGCAGGCCCAGCTGCACGTCCCTCCCCCACCCACCCCCAGTTCTCTGGGCTGCAGCTGGCATCCTGGCCGGGCAGCAGTCTGGCCCCGGTCCCGGGCCGCACCCTCCAGCTGACGGGCTTTTGCTTTTCCCTTCCTGCCAGCTTGAACCTGCCCTTAGCCCAGGCCCAGCCCATCCCAACCTGCCCAACAGGGAGGGTGACAAGAAGTGAGCCCAGGAAAGGCAGGGAGTAGGAGGTCAAGGTGCCTGTCACACCCCTGGAGTGGAAAATAGATAAAGGGTGATCAGTGGGGGACATTGAACCTCCTGGGGTGGGGCAGGGGCTGAGAGGCTGGGCCCGTGTTGCTGCCGGTCAGCGTCCATAGGGACGGGGGTGGCATACCCGCGTTTGCTGTCTGGACATTTCTACCTGGTTTGCTCACAGATCTCTCCTTTCTTCCTGACCCTGGCAGGTGGCCACAGTGTATGTGCCCCGGAGATCACCCGAAGGGGCCCCCGTGCAAGTCTTTGTGCCTGAGAATGGCGAGATCGTCAGCCAGGTGTAACCAAGGCCTGGTGTACCGTGTGGCCCCCACACCCCGGCCCGGCTACTGGAAAAGACTTGTCCACAACAGGACTGGAGCCGAGCCCTTCCCCCCTTGAGTGCCTTCTTTAGCTCCTTGACCCCCATCGCAGGTCGATGAGCCGGGGCTGAGCCTTTTTTTTTTTTTTTTTTAAATTTTTTTTTTTTCCAGAAACCCTGACTTTAGGATTTATATTTGTGATATGTGCTCAAAATCCCTATAATATGATGACGCATTATTCCCCAGAGCTTGGTCTACTGGACTTGAGGCCTTGCCTGTCTGACTGACGGCTTCTGTCTCCTTCTGCAAGCGGCAGGGGATGTGTGAGGCCGAGGTCTCGTTGGGATTCCTCACAGACTCGGGATTCCTCACAGACTCGGCCCTTGGGCTCCAAGAACATCCCCAGGGACCAGCTCCTGACCCTGGGACTGCAGCTAGAGGCATACTAGTGTGCCTCCCCCACCCCACAATTTCCTAGCTCTGTGGGTACTGTAGGGGTGTGGGAGCAGGGGGAGAATCGTCTTCCCCCTTTATAATGTGCTCTGTGATGCACACACGAAGTGGTAGGTTCAAGATTCTATGTCCTGGTGGAGTATTGTCTTCCTGGATGGACCCTGTCTTTTCCTCACGCTGTAACCCCCAAACCCGCCCCAGTCATTTACCATGTGCTGTCTGTGCCCTCTGGGCTCCCACATCGACTCAGACCTCTGAGCCTTGAATTTGAGGCTTTGCCAGATTATAGCATTCGGAGGCCCAGGCTGGGGGCTGGCCTGTGGTGTTTGGCGGGGGGCAGCTCATGCTCTGACCAGCTTCTCTGGGTGTCGTGAAGACTGGCAACCCCACCCTTCCTTCTGTCACCTTTTCATTGTAGTCCTAAAAAGCAGTGCCTTACCAGGTGTTTTTGGAAAGGCCCCATGTCTGTGGTGTGTTCTTGTAGGCAGGGGTGGGGGTCCCTGCCCTGCCGCTCTCCAGCCAGCTGTGCTTCTGCTCTGAGACTGGGTTTCCTTGAAAGACGGCATGTCCTTATTTTTACGGATATGGGATTACTCCCTCTCAAGAGCATTCATTAATTGTCCCATGTGCTAAGACCTGAGCAGGCCTGGAAACGGCCTGTGCTAAGACCATCCCGTAGTCCCTGGGTCCTCATCCTTGGGCCTCTTTGCTCTCAGAGCTAAGTTCAGATTCTGTCCATGCAGAACCCTTTCCCCTCTGAGTGCCCTGGACTAGGACAGAAACTACAAATACAGCTTAAACCTCCAAGAACTTTGGTGCCTGACCCCAAAGAAATCCAGTTCTCCCCCTCCTGGACAGAAGGCGGTGTGGCCAGCTGTGCAAGGTTGCCAAGGGAGGAGCTTAGGTGGCCCGTCAGGAATCTGGGGGAGGGGAGGAGAGCTTGGGGATAAGCACCTGCATACCTGTCACTACACTCTGACCACATCCCGCAACTCCCCCACTTTTTGGGTGGACACTGGCCCCATGACATTTGAATCTCCTACTTTGGATTCTTGTTCTCTTGTTTTGTCTCGAAGCCCCTTTCACTAATGTACAGTTATTTCCCCTCCCCGTGTCCTTCTGGGAGCCCAGAGCTCCCTAGGCTGAGCCAGGAGACATCCGAGCGCCCCCACACACATGAGTGTCCCTTATGTTAACTTATTGGTCCTGTATGATGCCTGGTACTTGGCTGCGGGGCTGAAACTGTGTGGGTTTTAGTGCCAAATATGTCAATAAAGTCTGTTCTTTGTGATTGGTTGAGCTGATGATGAACAGTTCTTTTGTGCCAGGTTGTCTGAGCAGAGGATTTGCCCCAGATGCCTGCCTGGGGAGGCTGGTCTCCAGCCGGTCTGGCCAGGTGAGACGGCTGCAGTGGTAGAGGAAGGCTCTCCGGTTCTTTGCCTTCCTCACAGGACGGAATGGGGAACAATCCCGGCCAAAGCTCCCTAGGTCTCTAGGGCTTGAGGAGATGGGCTCTGGGAGTCGCTTTCTCAAGGGCAGGGGACTTTGTGGCAGCTTCAGGAGGTCTGAAGTCTTCCCCTGAGCCAGGCTGGGCCGTGGTTAGTGATGCGTGTGACTAGGAGTGTTCTGCTCCCTGAAGCTGTGTTCTTGGCTGCCCAGAGTGGAGGTTCCCACAAGAAGCAGCCCCTTCTCCAAAGCTGGACAACGGGGATGTTTCCTTGGGGTTGGGAAGAGGGGGCATTCTCCACAAGGTCTCCTCCGCCATATGGGGGCAGGATCGCCCTCAGCCCCTTGTTCTACCCAGGACCATGGGGTGGCGCAGGGGCGGAAAGTTCCAGTTTGGACCACCTCCTGGCCTGGCCTGCAGGGGCCGCTACAGGACCCGGGAGTGCAGCGCCCCCTGGAGCCACAAGGCCCAGGAGAAGCGTGAGCCCCGGATCTGAGGTGCCCCGTGTGTCAGGTAAATGGTCTCTGCCTGCCTGTTGTCCTCCACAGCAAAGGGCTGATGGCTGCGGGTAGGGGTGACTCCAGGCTGGCCCTGGGTGCTGAGCCCTGGGGACGGTGGGAATCGGTGGGCTTCAGGGACTTGGCTTTCTTAGGCCTGTGGGGGTGGGGGGTAGTGCTGTGTTCCTGATGGAGGTGGGCTGGTGGAGGGAAGGGGACTCCAGGGGTCTCTGGAGGACAGAGCACCCCGATCATGGACCTAAGCATCTTCAACTTGGCTGAGCTGCTGATAACGGGGTTCTTGATCCTGTGCTGTAGACAACTTGATGCCTTAGGCCCAGGGAAGCTGACCGGGTGCTGGGGGTGCCGAGGGGACCCCCTGTCAGAGGTGGAAGCTCCCCAGAAAAGGACTGGCGGGAGACCAGCTAACATATGGGGGGACAAAAGGAAGCAGGGGTTAGGGCTGTGTGTCGAGGCTCTCCTAAGGACAGCCAGCAATCGGATATGCGAGTCTGGAGACCCAAGGTGTGGGGCACTGGTCTCCTGGCCCACAAGCAGGTGTTCCTGGGCATTGTCTGGGAGGGGCCGACATTTACAGGCTCTTAGCTCCCCTACCACAGGGCAGAATGGGATTCGGAATTGGAGAATGGGGACAGAAGCCTCTGGTACAAGGGAGATGGAGGATTTTAGCAGCAAGACTCCCAGAGGCAACTCGGCCCAGAGGCAGACAGAGGGACACTGCAGGTCCCTGATTCTGTATTTTAGACAGTAGTAATGAGGCCTCGGGGAGACCCTTCTGAATCTGAAATTTGCCCATGAGAGCCCTGAATGGAAGACTTGTAGGCAAGCCGGGGTGAATCAGGGCCCTTCCGAGGGGCCCCTATCTTCCCATGGGGAGGGAAAGGAAAGCTGATGGTGGGGCCAGGCACTGGCATCACCCCGCCAGTTCCTTTTCTTATAAATGGCCTGCCTCCTGCAGCTTCACCTGCCGGTGGCGAGGCCGCCTCCCTAGGAAGAAGCGCTGACGCCCGTCCTTCCTACGGCCCTCATCACCAGCTGCAGGCTGCTGCCCCAAGCATGCAGAGGAATCCACACCCTAACAAGCAAAAGCCACACAGAGTAACTTTTTCGCAATCGACCGGCCAAGTCTCTTGGAATCCTAACTTAGCGGGTGAGCAGCTGGCCCTGGACCAGGCTGTGTTTCAAGCCATTTCAGTCTCAGAGGTGACGGTGATTGCCCAGCCCTGGCTTGAGGTGTCACTTCATGGACACGAGTCAGCCCCCTTCTGGCTGCTCCCTTCACAGCTCTAGGCTCTGGGTACTTGTCCGCTTGCAGACCTGCCTCCATGAAAAGCCAGGAGCTGGGCAGGGAAGAGGACACTGGGGCTTTGAATTCGATCTCACCCAGCTCACAGCTACTCAGGGGGAGCCAACATCCACGCCCCCTGCCATGTTCTGTTTCCATGCCTATCTTTTCTCAACTGAACAGCCAGAGTGATCTTGTTAAACAAAAGTCAGACCATGCCACTCTTTAATGCAAAGCCTCCCCAGGGCCCCCATCCCATTCAGAGCAAAAGCCTGAGTCCTTACAGCAATCCTTGCCATGGGCCCTGCAAGGCCCGCATGACCTGTCCCATCACTGCTCTGCTTTTGTCTTCTGCCATTCTCCCTGCTCTTCCTGCTCAGGTACATACTCCTTGCTGTTCCCTGACCATGGCAGCATGATCCTGCCTCCGGGCCTTTGCATGTGCTGTTCCTTTGGCCTAGAGTGCTCTTTCCCTAGATATCTTGTATGGTTTGGTCCTCATTGGAAGGACCGACCCTTGAAGACTACTCAAATTTAATCAATGACATTTTCTCTGACCTCCTGTGTATATATACTAACCTATATGAAAAATTGCAAAAAGAATACCTTTAGAACAGTAGTAACAGTAGTTTCTGTGAAGGAACCACTTGGTATGTAAGCTCTATGTCTGTAAGCTGGACTTAAAAGAGTGCCTTTTACATAGAAGGTGCTCAATAAATATATGCCCAAGAATGAATTTATTAATTTCCTGCTATGTGTAGGGATTATCCTATTTTTTACATGAGTGAATTAATTATGAATTAACTAATTATAAATGAATTAACAAATGCATTAATTCAAATTAATTATGAATTAATTAACTCACACCTCATAATAATACATACATACTGTGATTATTATTGTCCCCATATTAAGGTAATAGAACTGGAGCTAGGGGATATTTAATCTGTTCAAGATTGCTCCTGATATGCATTCAGTCATTGAATTATCACAACAATAATAGATGCTATCATCTTCGCACTTGTTGAGAGACTTACCTTGCTGAAGCTCACAGGGCCAATAAAATAGAAGAGCTGAGCTTTGAACTCAGGCAGAAAGATGTTTAATTGCTGAGCCATGGCTTTAAGCCCCACCCCCAGAGCCCTCTGCTGGTGAAGGGGCCTGAATCGGGGCTGCTTGCTTCTATTGCTCTGGCCCTAGCATTGCTACCATCTCCAAGGTCTTGATTCATCTACCATCTCCAGGATGGACAGGCTCTGTTCTTAGCGTTACTCCCCAGCCTCTGTGTCTACTACACCTGGATTCCTACTCAGGGAGGCTCTCCCAGAGGCCTTTACCAGCCCAGTTGACAATGAAGCTTCCAAGGCTGATTTGAGGTTTCGAGTTCATTCATATTCAGGATTTTAAAAGCCTCTCTAGGACAGCTCCAATAATGTGTGGCCACTGGGGGTGACTTAAAGTTCCCTCTCTTTACAATTGTCCTTCTGTCCCTGGCCATTCGTGATGCAGAACTCTTACATATGTTCCCACTGACTGCCTCTCCACTCAGGCTCCAGAGGTCCCCACTAGGTCATAGGCCTGGAGAAGCTGGTTCTTGCGGCTGGGACACACACCCAGGCTCTGATGGTTTCTGAGCCTTCCTGGTAGAGGGTAGGGGCTAGAATGGCCCTGCTTTCCTATTCCATCTGAGATAATCAGCCAAACTCCTTCCGACTCCATCCCTTTGCAGGATTGCGCCAGTCAGAAAGAGATGCCTGTGAATTCATTTTGGAATTTCTAGAACAAGGACAAGTGGTAAGGAGATCCTCTGAACCGTTTTGAGAGCTGAGGAGGAAAGAAGAAAAAAGTGAGGAAGTGAGCACTCATGCTTCCTTGGGTTTTGAATACTAGCCCTGTCTTGGAATTCACCTGAAATTCAGCTTTTTTTTTTTTTTTTTTCCATAGAAGAGGGAAAAGAGAGAGTTAAAGAAGGTGGGGAAGGGCAGAAGAAGAGGAAGAGAGAGAATCTTACACAGGCTCCAAGCCCAACATGGAGCCCCACGAAGGACTCCCTCTCACAACCCTGAGATCTAAGCTGAAATCAAGAGTCAGATGCTTAACTGACGGAGTCACCCAGGCACCCCGAAATTCAGCCCTTTTTTGCCCTCTGACCCGAACAATCTTAAGTCAAGTCAGCAGACAGGATCTGCGCAAAAGAAACTTTCTTATGGACTCCTAGCTCTACAGGCCCCAGCGGGCTCTGAGGGGGCCAAGGCATTGATGAGTGTTCGTCTAGATGATGCAGGAACTGATGAGGAAGTCAAGCGAGCTATCCATCTCCCCATCCCGGCTGCCCTGAGGGCTGGGCTGACGGCAAGGGACAGGGTCTGGGGGTACAAGCCGCAGGTCCGGCCTGTAGGAGGGACTAAGGACTGAGGCCTGGCCCATAGGCAGGCAGTTTCTGTGTTCTTTCCTAGTCCCAGTCAGACAAGCTGAAGTTCCTGAGGGCTGTGGATACCCTGAGCAGCGCTGTTCGCTCCCAGCCAAATGGCAATATGAATGATTACTTTCCCAAATCCATTCTGGCCAAGAAAATTGAGGTGAGAAAGACCCCGAGCTCTTCTGGGAGTTGGTCATCCAGGGAGGAGGATGACCAGCTCCCAGAGCCAAGAGCTGGCCCCGCTCTCTGAGGAAATTCTTGTTTCCTCCTGGCCCTTCTAGGTACTAATCCTTGAAGAATCCACCGAGGTCTTGGTCAGCAATGTGCGTCAGCAAGCCATGCTCTGCATCGTGGCCCTGAGGTTCCTTCTTTGCTGTTTCCTCCTCTGAGCCCCTGGGTCTCTGATGCCGAGAGCATTCGGGTTGGGAGGAATGGGAAGGTTTGGGGACTTGAGTTTTGGGCTGTGGGTGGTAGGCCCCCATGATTACCATCTCATCGACCAGCCTCCAGGGGTGGTAGCGGTACCTCTGATTTCATTATTAGAAGCCTGTTAGCATGCCCAGCGTAGGGAGGTCTTCCCAAGATAGGGACCTCCCTCCCTGGCAAGGGGACTGGGGACTCAGGGCTACACTGTTTCCTGTGCCTCAGGAAAGGTAGGACACCAGGTTCTACCTTAGGGACCTAGAAGCCTAACCCACCTTGTCACTAATATCCTCCAAAGCCCTCTTGTCTTTTCTTCTCTCTCACCCCAGCCAGGTGAATCCACCATTCTACTTACCCCAGAAACTGGACCTGGTAAATTCCTGCATCTCTAGCACATTCTCTCTGCCCTTCATCGCGCCCAGTCTAGACCGAAGGGAGAGTGCTAGTCTCTACCTCCAGGTAATCCCCAGCATCGCCTCCCAGGGGAGGTTTCCTCTTCTGAGGCTTGCTCTGTCCTCTGAGCTCCTGGGCCCTTCTCCTCTCCTCTCTGGCCCCTCCTTCAGGAGCTCGGAGCCCCATGGTCCTCACTCTGCCGAGGAGTAACCCCTTGGCCTCACCCTCACCACCTGTCTCCCTAGGGAGTGACTCGTGTTCCCATGCTGCCTGTGGCCTCTCTCAAAAAGGCTCTCGTTTCTCTGGTTCCATGGCAGATTCTGTCTTAAGAAGAGGCCATATGATGATAAACCCCACAGATTTTATGGAATAACTGACCAAGCAGACTGTCAAATCTCAAGTATTTTCAGTTTTAAAAATAGAGCCTTCCTTAATCTAACAGCATGAGTCCCTAATGGTGAGAACCTCACGGGAACTGTATTTGTTGGGGACACCTGCCTGATGCCTACATTTTACTATTTGGCCTACGATTTGGACGGGTCCCAGTCTAGTCTCCCATGAGGTCAATGGAGGTCAGCACTTGGGAAGATCGGACTGTGGTGGCACAGCTGGACTGGTCCCACTCTTCTTCCTCCTGAGGAGGGGTCTGAGGGACATGGGGGAGTGCCCCAGGGAGCCCAGATGGCCTGGTGGCTGTCGGTCCTCCTACATGTCACGCCTCCTCACTTGTCAGACGATCCAAGCCTTAGATGACCTGTTACAAGCTCTCGTAATGGAGGGTCTGGACCCCAGCATGGCATTACTACAGGACTTCCTGGAGGTAAGTGTCTGTCAAAATCAGCCACACTGGAGCCCTGTTTTAAATCTGGTCTTTTGGGGGAAAAGACAAGGAATATTAAGACAATCGGTGTGTGTGTGGGGGGGGGGTGTCTCTCTAGCCCAGAGGTCCTTGGTTCTCAAACCTCTCAAGCATCACAGTGACTTGGACACCACTTCTTGTATTGCCCTCTCTCTGTCTTTAGAGCCTTTCCAATATTCTTAGTGATGACACGCTGTCATCTCGCTGGGGTGAAGCTGAATTGGGGAAATAGCCGAGTCACTTGAAACCAACTTTCCTCACCATGATGATGAGGCCTGAGGATAATATAATTTTGGATAAAACATGATGTGGGACTACCAATACGGAGAGAGGATCACCTGGGTGTCTTTAAAAAAAAAAAAAAACTTTGGGGGAGCCTAGGTAGCTCAGTCATTAAGTGTCTGCCTTTGGCTCAGGTCATGATCCCAGGGTCCTGGGATTGAGCCTCGAATCGGGGTCCCTGCTGAGCATCTCCCTCTCCTACTCCCCCTGCTTGTTTTCTCTCTCTCACTGTGTCTCTCTCTATCAAATAAAGAAAATATTTTTAAAAAGCAACCAACCAAACAAAGAAACACCCCCCAAAAAACAAAAAAAAACTTTGATGAGGGCCACATCTAGAGAGGAAACTTATCCATATTAGGAGTAGTGACACGGTTTTTTTTGGAAGGTCTCATTTCTGTTACATTTGTTGAGAAGCATTTCTGTGCTTTGTGGGTACCTGCTCTGTAAGTGGACTAGGAAACACACTATTATAATTTGAGTTTCTAGGGAACAAAGATGCAGAGCTTTGGTTCTCCATCAGGATGGGGTCCTCAGGAAATCCACTATAGGGGTCCTCATTATTCAAAAGTAAATGGTGCTCTCCAAAGGGACCCCTTGAAATTGTTTCTAAAACTTCATTTATCGATTTATCTCAATAAGTGAAATTAAAATGATGAAAGTAAGAATTTTTTTTAAGATTTTGTTTATTTATTTGAACAGACAGAGATCACAAGTAGGCAAAGAGCAGGCAAAGAGGCAGGCAGAGAGAGAGGAGGAAGCAGGCTCCCCGCTGAGCAGAGAGCCCGATGTGGGGCTCGATCCCAGGACCCTGAGATCATGACCTGAGCCGAAGGCAGAGGCTTTAACCCACTGAGCCACCCAGGCACCCCGAAAGTAAAATTTTTACATGCAACAACATTTAGATTATATTTGCTACCTTGACGTAATTCTAAAACAAAAAAAATTCAGACACAATTTTTCCTACAAAAACTATATGATAACATATTAGACTTTGCACAGTGGGATCAGAAAGAGGATTAATTTTGAAAAAAATATTTAAGGACTATTTAGTTTTTTTTTTTTTAAAGATTTTATTTATTTATTTGACAGACAGAGATCACAAGTAGGTAGAGAGGCAGGCAGAGAGAGAGGAGGAAGCAGGCTTTCTGCGGAGCAGACAGCCCGATGTGGGGCTCGATCCCAGGACACTGGGATTCTGACCTGAGCTGAAGGCAGAGGCTTTAATCCACTGAGCCACACAGGTGCCCCGACTATTTAGTTTTTTGAAGGACGTCTCTCTCTCTCTTTTTGCCTTGTTTCCCCACCCCATATTTTTATTAAGGCATAATTTACATACAGCATAATGTCCCCTCCTAGTCTGTAGTTCCGCGTTTGTTTGTTTTTTTTTTTTACAAACTCAGCCATTTCTACACAACTAGACTCAAGCTACAGAGCTGTTCTACCATCCCCCCACATCCCCTCACGACTCTGGAGTCAACCCCTCTGTCCACCCCAACCTCTGACAGTAGATGGTCTGTTCTTCTCTTCGGCATATGAACTGCCAGAGCGAGCACCTGTTTGTCTTTCTGGCAGTCGGGAGGTAGATTCAAAGTAAGGTGGGATGAGGACAGTGTTCCCCATGGAAGACACTGGTGGTGTTCCTACGCTGCCTTTCCAGATCATCTTGCCTTGGTTAACACTGTCAGAGAAAGTGCACGAACAGACCCGGGCCTTGGGCACCATTGCCCGGATGCTGAGGTTTATTTGCAATTTCCCGGAGCTGTCGGTGAGTGCCTGGGTTGGGGGGGGGAGACCGACCCATGGGCCTTGCCTCTCTGAATGTGGGCCACCTGGCAAAGCCTGAGCACCTTATTTATTGGTCTATTTATTTAGTGTGAGTACCTTTTCTGCTTCTATGGGATAGTGCCCTTGGCTAGTAAACTCTATTGTGTAGTCATAGCTCAGTCTTGGTGGGAGACCTTGGCCTGGAGGGCTGGGTTGGGCCCATAGCTTTCCATCGGCTGACATATTTGAGGTGTCTGACTGCCCCATTTCCGTGGGTATTGATCCGGCCACACGGCCATACTTGGAGAAAATGGTCTCCACATCTGACTTCTTCACCACAGCTGTGTTGAGGTTTCCGATGAAGACCCGCGAGTTGATAGACTTGGGGTCATTCTTGTTAGTTACGTTGCTTGTCTGGATCTTCAAGGACATGGTGGCCACTAGTACCATGCTCCCCCACTCCAGGACAGAGTGTGGAGTTGGTGGGGCGAGGGGCCACACACAAGCACATACCTTAGTGATGTGGGAAGAAAGGGGAGGTTGGAGGGGGACGACGGTCATGGTGGGGAGGAGCTCCTTGCAGGATGGCGGGAAGGTAAGTTTCCTCTTCCTGGCAGGACATGACGGAGTTCTCCATGAGTGGGAAGCTAGTCGGCATCTTAGGCCTGTTCTGCATGAACACCGACTATGAGATCAGCACAGGGGCCTCGGAGGCATTGCATTACTTGTTCAAAATCCTTGTGCTTCACAGAAGTAAGTGATACGAGCTGGGCCGTTGCGTGGCTGCCGCTGTGGGGACCCTCTGAGTGACAGGAGCAAACCAGTACGGGTCCCTGAGTGCCGACCTTGTGTCTGGCACACCAGAGAGCAGTTCTCTCCTGCAGGGGCAACTGGAGTAAACAGGCTTTATCTAAAAGAACGCCAACGCCATGCAGATGCAACACCCTGTTTTAAAAGATTCTAGAAGATCCTTGGAAAAAAGGGGGAGCTAGGTTCACAGCCCCCCATGAGATCCCATCACTTCTGCTGGGAACAAACTTGGGAATCTTTGTTCTAGACCTTCTCTGCCCCAGAAAACAAAAAAACAAAAAAACAAACAAAAAAACAAAGATACAGACAGCCACACACACTTAGAGAGGTGCCAGAGGGATTTGCAAGTATGCCCTAATGGGAGTTTCAGAAACCTTGGCTTTTTAGGATTCATTAAAATGTGCTTCCTGTTTTGCTCAGCTGTCAGGGTGAGGGGTGGGGACGGTGGGGATGGTGGCATGGGTACAGGAACAGCAGGGCCAGTGGACCAGACTGCCTCCCCAGAGACAGTCTCCCTCCACCCATCAGCCTGGCACTAGGGAGGCTCTCCCTATTCTGCTGGGCAAACGTTACTCCTCCTGTTGAACCTTGCTGATCTCTGAGGTTTGGAGGGGAAGGGAGGGAGGGTGTGTTGCTTTCTCCCTGTTAAGGCCCTGCCCTGTAATTGTTGTTTTTGGACCGGAGGTGTGAGACAGAAGACAGAGGTCGTCCTGAAGGACTTGCAGAAGCATTTCCGGGGAGGATGTTTTGCCAACATACAGAGTCTCACTATGGTAACCCTTGCCTTCCACCGTGTGTGGGGTGCCCAGATGGGGAGCGTCCAGAGGGGAGAGAAAGATGACTGAGTAGTGATTACAGACGGCCTGGCTGGGACCACAGAGGACTACCGCCCCGACACAGGGAACGGCCCCTAAATTTTAAGATCTCGTGGACAGCATGCTGGAGGGATAAGGCCCACTGCCCTAGCTTCACTTGAGTTGACTGAAGTTGGAGGGTCATTGAGAGAGTTTGTAAAATAAGGGCACAGTCAACCCCATCCCCCACCCACAGATTGTGCTCCTGGCCCTTTATCTGTGACCTCGCTTTAATTCTATAGGCGTATTGCTGGTCTTAGCAATGGTGTCTCCAAGCTTAGTCTACTTCAGCCATGGCGGTTAGATATCCAAGAATCCTTCTTCCTTCTTTCCCTCCCCTCACGTTCCACATCCAGTTCCATCCTCCATCTGTCCATTGTCATCCTGGATGGGAAGAAATTTCATTCATGCTGCCCCGGCGCCACAGCGGCTCTTCTGACTCTGTTCACCACTAGTCTTGGGCCTCCTGCTGATGGCCTTGTTTCTTTTTTCTTTTTTTTTTTTTGAAGATTTTTATTTATTTGACAGACATAGATCATGAGTAGGCAGAGAGGCAGGCAGAGAGAGAGAGAGCAGGGAACCAGGCTCCCAGCTGAGCAGAGAGCCCAATGTGGGGCTCGATCCCAGGACCCTGAGATCATGACTTGAGCTGAAAGCAGAGGCTTAACCCACTGAGCCACTGAGGTGCCCCGATGGCCCTGTTTCTGACCGTGCTCCTCACCACACCATTTTCCACACTGTCCTCAGAGATTTCTCAAACGCACATATCATCATATTATTCCCCTTTGGACTTTGCCCAGATTCCCCATTGTTCTTATCCTAAAGACCAGACTTCAAGCAGCCAGGGACGCCTGGCCCGATGTGGCTCCTGCCCAGCTCCCTCACCTCATCTTATCTGGATCCCCCCCCCCAAGTCCAGGTTCCTTGCAGGGCACAGTGACTGGACTGAACTCCTCTCTCTCCAGGACTTTGCACAGTCTGTTCCCTGCCTGGAACTCTTCCCCCATTTTCACCAAGTATGGACTTCAGAGGTACTTCTTCTAGGAAGACTCATCTAATCTTGCAAGTCTAGCTTTGGTCTCCCCACTGTGTCCCTTACTGGCACTTCCCACTTGGCACCATGAATATCTATTTACTTGCCCTGACCAGACAGTAATTTCCTTGAGGGCAAAGGCAAGGGGTGTCTTGTGTGTGGGCTTCCTCCCCAGCTCCCAGCCTAGAACCAGGCAGAGTCGAGATTCTCTTTCTTGTTTGGGTGAATAAGCATCCCTGGGGTGTGTAGATCCAGAGACACGAGGCACACCTGGTGTAGACCACAGTAGTCACTATTTCCCTTGGAATGCTGTCAACTCACTACACATCAGAACTCATTTCCAAATGGTATCACCTAATTACATTCCAAATCCAAAACAGAAATGCCTTTTCATTGTTCTCTTGTACCGTGTTGTCTGGACCCTTGTTATTACCTGGGGATCCTGGTCTCACACCATAGAATAACCACATACGGGCCAGGGGTGTCTCCACTGGACCCAAGTTGACTGGTCTCTTTGGAGTCCGGGGGTTTTGTGCAGTGCCAGAGTGGGATGCTGACATTGCAGAGACAGCTGTTGCTCCTCTTTCGTCAGTTCTTCCGGAAATACCTGACCCCTGAAGAGAGAGCAGATGTGCTAATGGTGTCAATGGAGGCCATGACCAGTGCCAACAGGAAAGATGCCTTCGCAGCTTCCAAGATGCTAAAGATGATCCTGAAGTACTCTATGCCAGAAATTGGGAAGGTACCAGCTCTGAAGGGCTTAATGGTTCAAGGTCAATTGAAGATTCTTCCTCTCTGTTTTGGATCTTGTTCTCTTTTATTTCCTACTGGTTGGGGTTTAAGGAATTGAAATCCTGTAACTCAGAGGAGAAAAAGTTAAATGAGGAGTTGTTTGTAATTGTGTAAAAGGCCCTTCCATGGGAAAGGATGCCTTTCCATGGGAAAAGATATCTCCACATCTATCAGAAAGGGAAGAATAGAGTCAAATCTATAGCAGGAGACTACTGCCTGCGGGGTCCCAGGACCAAGAGAGAACTGTTATCCCTTCTATTTCCAAATAGTATGTTAGGTCTGTGGGTGCCTTCTTCATTCAGGTGGAAGAATGTACAGTCAAGGCAGAGATCAGTCTATCTACTGATCAATCTATCCATCTATCTATTGATCTATCAATCTATCTCATGTATCTGTATTTCATATGTACATATGAATTTATGAGACATTGACATGAATCAGAGATGGAATGCAGGGGCTCTTTTGTCAGAGGTGGGACTGGTTCTCAGTGAAATCGAGATAGCATAGTTTATCTTTGTCCCTTAATATCCCATTTTTAAAGGTCTTATGGATTGATAGATTTACTCTCATCTCATTGGCCTAACTTACTCCTCTATCTTGGTTATGACATCTCTACAATAGGTCCAGTTATCTCAAGCCTTAGCCTCACCACCCTCTCTGGCCTGGAGAGCCATCTGAATACCTCAGAGCAGATCAGGAGTAAGCTCTTTGAGCTGAAGGCCACCCCCGATGTCAACCACTGCAACCTCCCACTCAATGCCTGTAACCCCTTCTGGAACATTCCTAACTCTTGAATAGTCAGACTTTCCTGAAAGCATTTTTGGGAAGCTCACAACCTTAAACGATAGCTCATTCTAATTTGTGAATCACTTTCATTATTAGAAAGTTCTACCTTATTGTGAGCTGAAATATTCATCTCCACAGTTTCTAGTCCTTGGCCCAAGTTTGCTTTTTAGACTTACGCAGAAATCAATTAATATTCAGGTTTTATTAAAAGTGGGTGCCATGCACTCTGCTAGCCTTCCTTGTCCACATGTTATTCTACCGAATTCTTACAGCTGGTCTGCAAGGAAGGAATGGTTTTCTTTTTAGAAATGGGGAAAAGTCTCAAGGAGGCTAAGAGCCTTAGTAACTGAAGTTTCTTGAACACTTCTTGTGTAATAGACACTGTTCCAAACAATGTAGGTGTATTAGCTCAGAGCCATTGAAGTGGGTAAAGTTGTTCTCATTTTCTATATGAGGAAGTAATGCATGAGAGGATGAAAAACTTGCCAAGGTCATACAACTGGTAAGCAAGGAAATGAAGTTCAAATTCAGGCAGTGTGACTCCAGGGCCTGTGCTGTTCACCAGTAGGCATCCTGCTGAGTGCACACGGCTAGTAAACCATAAGGCCTGAGCCCCGGCCTTCCCCTATAATATACTTGATGTCTCCTATCCCCACATCTCTGAGTTACTCACCCCCAGACACTTGCTTCATTCCTCACGACATGGTTTCCAGGCATGACTTGAGTGATCCTTCCCTTCTGCTCTTTATTTTCCCCCTCCTAAAATATGGGGGACAGAAGAGCCCCCAGCCACACAGGCGTGGCAGGACCAGAGTTGGGCACTGACGGGTGGGGACTGGTTTGCATTGGTGTGTGACCATACACACACTTTATACAGAAGGTGCTTGGTTATGTGCCTCTTGATGAGCTGGGGCTGTGTCCAGAATGAAACTTGCTCCTCCTTCCCCCACTTCAGGTGCCAGAAATCATCCAGTACATTTACCACAATGTGAACAACATCACTGAAACCACAGCCCAAGGGACCATAGAGAAGATCCTTTACCTGCTGGCCCAGACCTACACTGATGAAGTTATTTTGACACTATTTAAGATGGAGGATCAGTCACAAAGGTAGGTGACCATCAATTCCACCCACCGGCCGCCGACAGTCTTCTAATTTGCCTACTCTTAAAATGTACCCAATTTTTAATACAAGCAGGTTCCTTACTTATTTGGAGGCAGGATGATTGTCAAAGTAATATGGGCTTATTGCAGCAAATTTGAAAGCATGCAAAATTTTGAAAAAGTAAAAAAAAAAAAGTCATATTGGTTATCACCAAGTATAATTTATAATGTCTACTTTTATTTATTTTTATTTTTTAAAGATGTATTTATTTGAGAGAGAGATAGAGAGATAGAGAGCATGCGTGAGTGGGGGGAAGGGGCAGAAGGAGAGGCAAATAGAGAATCCCAGGCAGACTCAGGCAGACCCCCCACTGCACTGCTGAGTGCAGAGCCCCATGCAGGGCTTGGTCCCGTGATCCTGAGATCATGACCTGAGCTGAAATACGAGTTGGTCACTTGACTGAACCTCCCAGGCACTCCTAATTTATCTATATTTAAAAAAAATTTTTTTTAAAGATTTATTTATTTGTTTGTTTGACAGAGAGCAAGAGATAAATATTTGTGTACAGTTTTTCTTTGTATGGATATCAGCTTTCTTTTTTCTTGAATAAATTCCTAGGAACTGCATTGCTGGGTAATATGGGAAGTATGTATGTTTAACTTGAAAAGGAACTGCCAGACCGTTTCTCATGTGTAGCTTTCCCATTCCCACCAGCAACATAAGGAAGTTCCAGTTGCTCCCATTCTTGTTCACACTTGGTATTTACACTGAGAAAAAAAAAAAAAATTAGTCATTCTACCAAGTGTGTAGTGGCATCTCATTGTCATTTTAATTTACATTGCCCTAATTTATTTATTTAAAAAATTTTAAAGGTTTTATTTATTTATTTGACAGAGAGAGATCATAAGTAGGCAGAGAGGCAGGCAGAGAGAGTGGGGGTGGGGGGGAAGGAGGTCCCTGCTGAGCAGAGAGCCTGATGCAGGGCTTGATCCCAGGACCCTGAGATCATGATCTGAGCTTAAGGCAGAGGCTTAACCCACTTAGCTACCCAGGCGCCCTTGCCCTAATTTAATTGCAGCAAATGATGATGAGCATGATTTCATGTGTTTACTTGCCATCCGCATAACTTCTTTGTTCAAGTACCTAAATCTCATACTCCTTTCTTAATTGAGATGTTTGTCTTCTTATCATTGAGTTTTGACAGTCCTTTATATATTATGGCTATAAGTCTTTTCGCCAGTTATATGATTTTCAAATATTTCTCTCATTTTGTGGATTATTTTTCATTCTCTTGAGGGTCTTTGGCAAAGTTCTAAATTTGATGGAGTCCATTTTATCTTTTTTTTTCCTTCTATGGATTGTGTTTAAGGTCATAGATTTTCTCCCATGTTTTCTTCTAGGAGGTTTGTACTTTCATGTGTTCTATGTAAGTGTGTGGTTCAGTTTTGGTTGATTTAGGTATGAGGATCTGAGTCTAGGTTCAGCTTATTGCATATAAACATGTGAATCTAGAGTTTCATTTGTTGGAAGTTTTTAAACTATGGATTCAATTTATTCAGTAGGCATAGGGCCACTCAGATTATCTATGTCCTCTTCAGTCAGTGTTGTTAGTTCATGTGTTTCAAGGAATTGTTCTATTTCATCTAAGTTATCTTATTTATGATCAAGGAGTAGGTCATAGTATTCTTTCATTAATTTTGAATGTCACTAATGATTTCCCCTCTTTCATTACTGATATTGGTACCTTTTGTCTTCTCTTTGCGTTTTGGTCAGTTTGCTGACCAAAAGCAGTTTGCTAATGTTATTGATGATTTCTAACAACCAGCTTTTATTGCTCTTTCCCTCTGTTGTTTTTCTGCTTCCATTTTATTTATTTCTGCTCTTGAGAATTTCCTTTGTTCTGCTTGTTTTGAATTTAATTTGGTCATCTTTTTATAGTTTCTTAAGGTAGAAAAGTAGATTAGTGATTTGAGAATTTTTTTTTTCTTAAAGAGTTTATTTATTTGACAGGCTGATCACAACTAGGCAAAGAGGCAGGCAGAGAGAGAGAAGGAAGCAGGCTCCCCACTGAGCAGAGAGCCCAATGCGGAGTTCCATCCCAGGACCCTGAGATCATGACCTGAGCTGAAAGCAGAGGCTTAACCCACTGAGCCACCCAGGCACCCCTGATTTGAGAACTTTTTTTAAACAAACATCTTAATATGATCTATTTCCCTCTAAGCATAGCTTTAGCTGCATCCAACACTTTGTGATATGTTGTATTTTCATTTTCATTCAGTTCAAAAATCTTTTCTAAGATTCTACTTAGAAGTGTTGTTAGGTTGTTAGTTTGTTAGGTATGTACACATTTATGATTTCTACATCTCGATGAATTGACTCTTTTAACATTAGTTAATGTCCCTCTTCAAACTAGTAGTATTTATTGTCTTAAACTTTACTTTGTTTAACATTAATATGGCTAGTTATTCTTTCCTTTGATTTGCCTTTGCATGGAATATCTTTTTCATTCTTTTATTATTTTATCTATAATAGGTTTTTTGTATACAGCATATAGTTGGGTCCTGTATTTTTATCTGATTTAACTATCTCTACCAATTACATTTAATGTAATTGATGATGTGGTTAGATTTTTTTTAAGTTTTATTGAGCTAGAGTTGACATACATCACTATATAAATTTCAGTTGTACAATATAATGGTTTGACTTACATATATTTTGAAATGATTACTGTAGTAAGTTTGGTTAGCATCATCATCTCATACAGGAAAAAAAAAGAGAAAGCAAAAAAAATTTTTTTTCCTTGTAATGAGAATGGATATATAGATAGGTTGGATTTAAGTCTACGACTTTATGATTTGTTTTCAGTTTGTCTCCTCTGTGTTTTGTCCCAATGTTCTCGATTTTAGTGGGTCTTAGGATTCTTAACATACCTAAATTTTCATAGTCTATGTAAAGTTGATATTTTACAACTTCAAGAAAATGTCGAAGCTTTCAGCATACTGAACAGAAAGCCCGATTTGGGGCTTGATCCCAGGACCCTGGGATCATGACCTGAGTCAAAGGCAGAGGCTTAACCCACTGAGCCACCCAGGTGCCCCACAAGAATTTTTTTTTTAATATTGGTTTTTGGAAGTTTGATTATGTTGTGTCGGGGCATGGTTTCTTTGAGTTTATCCTTATTCCTTATTCCTTTTCCTTCCCTACTTTATCTCTCAGTTATGATATTATATCTAGCACATTATTATATCTAGCACATATTATATCTAGCACATTAAAGAAACACACCAAAAAATGTTACAACTTTTGCTTTCAATAATCATACTTATTTTTAAACTTGTGAGAAAAACAGTCCATTACATTTGCCCCAGTATTTACCCATTCTTTTTGCTCTTCCTTCATTATTGAAGTTCCAAGTTTCCTTCTGATAAAATTTCTCCTCAGCTTGAAAAACTTCTTGTAGCATGTCATTCAGAACAAGTCTGCAGGTGACAAATACCCTTAGTTTTTTCATCTGGGAATGGCTTGATTTTACCTTACTTTCTAAAGAATATTTTTATTGGATATAGAATTCTCGGTTGATAGTTTTTTTTCCCCCTTATCACTTTAAATATGTTATTCCATTGTCTTCTGGACTGTATGGTCTCTGATGAAAATCTGCAATAATTCAAACAATTTTTCCAATATGCAATGTGCTATTTTTTTTTCCTCGCTGCTTTCAATATTTTTTAAAAATATTTTATTTATTTATTTGACAGAGAGAGATCACAAGTAGGCAGAGGCAGGCAGAGGCAGAGAGAGAGAGGAGGAAGCAGGCTCCCCACTGAACAGAAAGCCCGATTTGGGGCTTGATCCCAGGACCCTGGGATCATGACCTGAGTCAAAGGCAGAGGCTTAACACACTGAGCCACCCAGGTGTCCCACAAGAATTTTTTTTTTTAATATTGGTTTTTGGAAGTTTGATTATGTTGTGCCGGGGCATGGTTTCTTTGAGTTTATCCTTATCCTTATCCTTTATTGTTTGAGCTTCACTGAACTTCTTGAGTCTGGTATTACACCAAATTTGGGGGCATTTTAAACCATTATTTCTTCAGATACAATTTCTGCACCAGTATCTTTCTTCTCTGAGATTCTAATGACAAGAATATTAGACTTTTTTTTTTTTAAGACTTTATTTATTTATTTGACAGACAGAGATCACAAGTAGGCAGAGAGGCGGGGGATGGGGGGGTGGGGAAGCAATCTCCCTGCTGAGCAGAGAACCCAATGTGGGACTTGAACCCAGGACCCTGGGATCATGACCTGAGCTGAAGGCAGAGGCTTTACCCCACTAAGCCACCCAGGTGCCCCGAATATTAGACTTTTTGATGGTGTCTCACAACTACCTGGAACCCTGTTAATTTTTTTTTATTTGTTTTTTTCAGATTGTGTAATTTTTGTTAACATAGCTGCAAGTTCATAAACTCTTTTATCACCTCTAATTTCGTATTGGTCCCAGACAGTTAATTTTTATTTCAGGTATTTTATTTTTCAATTCTAAAATTCCCATTTCATACTGTTTTTCTTTTAATCGTTTTTAATAGCTTTGCTGAGAACATCTGTCTTTTCATTCATCCCAACAATGTTCATCTTTACCTCATGGAGCATGTTTAAAATGTCTACATAAAGTCTTTATCTGGGGAAAAAAAATGTCTTCAGTTGCTAATTTCAACATCTTGGTAACCTCAGGATTGGTATCTGTTGATTATTTTTTTTCCTTGAGAATTGATCACATTATCTTGTTCTTTGTATGTCAATTAAATTTGGATTGCAGTCTGGACATTTTTAATATGATGTTTTGAGGCTCTTGGTCTTATTAAATTCTCCTGTATATATATATATTTAACAATCAACCTGGTGTATGGGTTAGACTGCAAGTTCTGCCTCACCTTCTCTTGGATGTAATTTCAATGTCTGTTAAGTCCTTTAAATCTTTTGCTATGCTGCTTTGTTTTGGGTCTACACATAGACCCTTGCTTCTCAAGGGTCATTTAGGTCCACCCTGTGCAGGCGCAGCTAAGGAGTGATTCCAGAACTTACTTACGTGTTGGCTTGTTTACAGAATTAGGAATGCCTCTGTCTCTCGCTCTTTTTTCTTTGGATTTCTCCCACCTTCTGGCTTCCAGGAACATCTTTTCCAAGTCCTCTATCTAGAAAGTTGGGTTTTCTCTTATAATTTACTGCTTGTGCCAATACAATTGTACAACTGGGTCCATGTTTAGGGCGGTAACATGAGAACAGAGGTAGAGAGAAAAGGGGTTTCTCCCTTCCACACACACACATACCCTCTGGGACACAACTTCCCTGTTTTCTTGCAGTTGCCACCTCCATTTCCACCACAAAGTGGGCTTCTGGAGGAATCCTCAGGACAGGGTTGGGAGAGGAAAGAGATGAAGATTCTACCCATTCTTTCATAAAGTCACAAGTCCTAGGGTCCCGTTTTCCTAGGCCTTCTGCCAGAATGAGAGAGTTTTACTCAGATTTTGTGTCATGTGCCTGCTGCTTAGTTTAACACCAGGACAAGCTTCAGGTCCAAGTTGGGAGATGAAAGAGAAAAGAAATCAGGGAAACTCATCCAGTAAGAGTTGCTTTTTAAATTGGTGCTTTCTGGGGTGCCTGGGTGGCTCAGTCGTTAAATGTCTGCCTTCAGGTCAGGTCATGATCCCAGGACCCTGGGATCAAGCCCCGAATTGGGCTCCGTGCTCTTCAGGAGACCTGCTTCTCCCTCCCCCACTCCCCCTGCTTGTGTTCCCTTTCTGCCTGTCTCTCTCTCTCTGTCAAATAAATAAAGATCTTTAAAAATATGTTGCTTCCTTCCCCAATCCATCTGCTATTAATAATTTTCAAAAACAAGTAGTTGGTTTTCATAATTGACCTGTGTTTTTTGTATCAGTCAGGGGAAGTGAGGGAAAGGAATGTGTTTGCTTGGTCTTGGCCAGCACAGCACTGACAGAAAATAATTTCTTTGTAAAGAAATTAAGAGGGGCGCCTGGGTGGCTCAGTGGGTTAAGCCTCTGCCTTTAGCTCCGGTCATGATCTCAGCGTCCTGGGATCGAGCCCCACATCGGACTCTCTGCTCAGCGGGGAGCCTGCTTCCCCCTGTCTCTCTTTCTGCCTGCCTCTCTGCCTACTTGCGATCTCCGTCTGTCAAATAAATAAATAAAATCTTAAAAAAAAGAAATTAAGAAAATTAAGAGAACCTTAATCTTAGGGAAATTAAGATTTTAATGTCTAATAAGTATCAGGTAGGTAAGGAGAGCTTGGACAAGGCAACAGAGAGGACACCACAGGAGGCTCTTCTGACTGATCTGCAGCTTTGAAGTGTGGCCTGAGAGAGTCTCTCATATCAGGATCTCAGGTCAAGAGAACATCTCCGGGTTTAGCTCTGTGTGAGAGGACAGAGGATGCGGAGGTCTGGAGATGATGACAGTGAAAGGAGAAAAAGAGAGGGGCTAGAATCCTGGGCAAAGGAGCTCAGAATCCCTTTCCCTGGAAGCCCTGGAAGGTGACCCTGTTGGTGGGGTTCTGCCTCTACAGAGTGGTTCATAAGCCCTGGGAAATCCTGGCATCATTCCCCAAAGGCTATGAAGTGATCATGGAATTTCTGATGCAGAAACTGACTCCATACCAGAAATCAAAGGAACAGGAGACCAGCCACAGGATGGAGATCTCTCCGTTGATAGTATGGAGGGGCCCATGGAGGGGGCAGGGTGCTGGGTGCTGGGTGCTGGGTGCTGGGTGGGGAGCCTCCTGGTGTCCTGCCCCACATTGCCTTGAGCTCTTGGGGCTTCTTCCTTTTACATATCCATGTTTGGTTGAACATCCTAATGACAGAGTCTTATGGTAGTTGGAGGGAGGGTTTTCTAGTTGTCTCTGCCTCGTAGGGTGACAGAAGAACTAGCTTCTCCGTCTCCCTGGGTGAGCTTAGGTAAGACAAACACCCCAGTATGCCTTAACTCTCCAAGTCTATGAGAGAATAAAACCACCACCACAATGATGAGACTATTCTAACATTCTAGAAATTTCTTCTTATTTTCTTGGCTCACAATAATTTAGTTTTTGACTTGCTCTGGCAGCGTGGGCTTTTCTGGGCCAGGCCATCATGGTGATAGGTTATGGGCAAAGATTTCATGGGGACAGGGCCTGAGACATAAAGTCGATGATGACCCTGCTCTCCTCCTCACCCTCAGGCCACCAGGGCCATCCAAGAGCTCCTGCTTGAACCGAGTCGGCGGATGGAGATTCATACCTTCTTCTCCTCCCTGTTTATGGCCTTGCTCTTCCGGATCTCCTTTCTCGTGCTTGAAGAGGACACGGACATCCAGGATGAGCAGCATATAACCGGATGGGTGGACCCTGTCAGGTACCGTTGGCCTCTGGGCCAGAGTTCCTAGTGACCGCGCTCCAGGGCCCATCTGGCAGCCATGTCTGGTTATTCTCCTCTTACGTGCCTACCTTGGTCCCAGGCTGCTGGTTTGGGAAACCTTGTCATACCTCCTGTGTAGGGCACAGAGTGTGCTCCCCATACATCATTTCAACAAGTCTCACTGGACTTTTGAGAAAAGGCTCTTTATTTCTGACTTCCTGAGCTGATGCCAAGATTCTGTTCCCAAGTGACATCAGTATAGCGGATAAAACAGCGCCTCTGAGCTCCACTCTCCACCTTCTGTGGGCTTTCTGCACCACCTCAGGGACCCCCACATCTCTCTTGGGCTTGGATTCTCATTTGTGAGATGTTAGCCCGGGTCTCTCAGGGTTGTGCCACTACCAGTGGTTCATGATTTGCATAGACAGGCAGGTGCAGGTGAGGGGAAGGAGCACAAATGGTGGGGAGGACTTCCGGTCTGCTTTCTGCCTTTTCTCCAGTTGCAGCATAGAGGCCCTGAAGACCTTGATGCTAAGTACCGGGTATGGAGACCACGTGTCTTACGTTCAGAAACTTGGGGGCTGGGAGCTGCTCACCAGTCCCGAAAGACACTATGAGGGGGTCACTCTGCTGGCCAGGTAAGCCTCACCCTTGTCCCTGGCCAGACGACCTCCCATCCTGTTGGCTCTCTCCTGGGGCCCAGGCCTGCTCCTGAGCTCTCTGCTCTCATCGGCAGGACCATGGTCATCAAGAACTGTTGGCACAACCGCCCCATCTTCAGTTTCATCATCAGCATGCTCCAAGACCTGAACTACAGGAATCACTTAACGGCCTTCGTGTTCATGACTGAAGTGAGTGGTTCTTGGTGGGAGGAGGGCGGGTGAGAGTGGTGCCTCTGGAAGGCAGCTGTACCCAAGGGACACCTCCAGGGATGGCTGGTGGAGGAAGGGTGGCCTACTTCACTGTGGCTCCCTATCCCACAGAAGGGCCGGGGGACACGGTTAATGACAGTTAGGTACCTTGAGTCACAGACTTGCAAAGTACCTGGTGTAATTCCTCCTTGAATCTTAAGGCAGCTTAGCTCTGTCCCAACCTCATGGGAAGTCCTAGCTCTTTCCTTCAGCCACCTTGACCTTCATTAGCCTTTGAAATGAATCTTTACTCAGTACTACTGATTGACTCCATGTATTTCAGCCATTTGGCAGGAAAAAAAGGTGTAGAAAATTTAGAACATGTGAAAACAAACTTTAAAAATTATAAAACCATTAATGGGCACAATACCCAGGGGAAACCACTTTTAGCTTTTGGCCTATTTGGAGGGGGGCTTTGTGTGTGTGTATGTGTTTCATATCTAACATCATTCTCTACTAATACTGTATCTTGCTCTCTTTAAGCATCTTCAAACATAAATTATAACGGTAATGTAATATTTCATCACAAAGATGTTCTATAATTTATTGGACAGTTTTTTCTGGTTTTACTATTTACACTTTTACTATTTACTATTATAAATAACATTGTAGGGGACATCTCTGTGCAAAAGACTTTGCCCATATTCCAGATTATTTCTTTAAATGTTGACTATAAGTAGAAGCATTGATTGAAGAAAAATATGAATGTCTTCTAGGATGTTTTTACATTAATGCCAAATTATTTTCCAGTAAAATTGTACCAAATTATTCTTCCACCAGTAGTATCTGGGAAAGGTTTGGGATTTTTTTGGCTCACTGTAGCTTTAAGTAGGCTCCCTTCAAGATTCAAGCCACCTGATTTTTTTTTTTTTTTTTTAACATTGAGCAAAACTACGACCATGACCATGACAGAAGACAATGCAGGGCTGCTACTGGAATCTAAGCAGATATTGCCCTGACCTGGGTTGTAGGCGGTGGTCTAGCTGGAAGGTACCCAGGGCCATGAGCAAGTACACGTGCACTGACAGGGGGTGCTGGTATACGTATTCAAGGATGTATGTTGTGTTGCCAGAACCCCTGCTAGGGATGTGGGAATGTGGGTGTAGGGTCCACAGCTCTGCCTGGAAGAGGGTGCTTAGCTCAGTGGGCCTCATGTCACTAGGGAAGCTGTTTCAGTGCAGATTCCTGGGCCCTATCCCCAAAGCGTGCATTTGGTGGCTCTGGAGCAAAGCCCAGAAGTCTTCGGTTTTCTGTCAACAGTCCAGTGGGTGTTGCAGTGCAGGTTTTGAGGAACTAGTGCAGGGTGCAAGCCTCGGGGCGGCGGGGAGCACGGCAAGACGGATGTCACGCTCTGTAGAGCAGTAGCTCTGACCTCTGGCTGCCTCAGAATCCTCTGGGCAGCTTTAAAATATGCTAATCCCAAAGCACAATTTCACCCCCTCTCTTGACTTCCTGCCTTGAGATTCTACTTGAACTGGTCTGGGATCAAGTCCAGGTGTCGGTTTATTTTAGAAGTTCCCAAGTTTAGAGCTGCATTCTAGAAACACAGCTAGGATCGACATCCGCTCTAGAAGCTCCCCCAAACGCATAAAACCCAAATGAAGCAAGTGGGCGTGTGGATAACAACTATTCATCTGCCACCGTTACTGGATTTGCAGGCTGGGGAGCTTGGAGGGAGGCGTCGGCAGGCCGGGGGAGAAGGCTGAGGCCCCACCAAAGGAGATGAGGGAGCCTTGTTCCGAGCTGTTCACCCGAGCCAGTTTTAAAGTGGAGAACCAATGGGGTTTTATGTAGCTGCTAAGACAGCTGAGCACAACCTATAAACAAGAGGCACGAGCTCGAAATGCTTTCTAATATTTCACAGCCCCTTGCAACTTCCCTGCTTCCTTACTCTCGAATGACCCCAAGTAGAAACACTGAAAACAGGGCCACATACATTCCTTCATGGCACTCAAGGAAAAGGTGAGCTCACTGACACTGATTTCCACGGCAATTCTGAAAAAGACGTTAATATTTCTGTTTTGTAGAGGATGAAACTGAAGCTCAGAGTTTGAGAACCATGCTGGGCTAATGCGTAAATTACACGGGTCCCTGGGGGCTGTCAATCAAAGACAGGTGGAAATGCCGCTCTGTCCACGGGAACGTTTTTGCCAGTAGAATCGCACCCACGAACACAGACATACATTTGTTTGTATATGCACACACACAAAAGCAAGTTCCTCTGGTTTAAATGTATCTGATTCGTTTTGTCTTTTAAAATTTTTTATTTCAAATGACATAGAGACCCACATAAATTTTATGTAAATATACAAATGAAATCACGTTGCGCTATTTTTTTTTTAAATTGTAGCCTTTAAAAAAAAAATCTTTCCTGTTTTTGCTTCTCTCCCTTCTACTGTATCATTTCTACCTGCCACCTCTTCCTCTCCGAAAGGATATCAAATATGTATCCTTCCATATTTTTCTCCATGGTCAAATAAGCTGTACACAGCTATGGATAAATATCTGGTGCATGTCTTACTTTTCTCCTCTATAGCTCCCCTCATCAAAGATGCCTGAGGAAAACCTGTAGAATGGATGAATGACTTCTGGAATAATGGAGTGTGAAGTTATCTCCCAAATATGCTTTGGCCTCTTTACCTGGCTTTCCAAATCCTTAAGAACATCTCTTTTTTTTTTAGATTATTTATTTATTTATTTGAGAGAGAGGGAGAGAAAGAGCATGAGAAGGAAGCAGGTAGAGAGAGAAGCAGACTCCCCATGGAGCTGTGAGCCCGATGTGGGACTCGATCCCAGGACTCCGGGATCATGACCTGAGCCGAAGGCAGTCACCCAACCAACTGAGCCACCCAGGCACCCCAAGAACATTTCTTTATAAATAGAAATCTAGATTCAAGGTCACTGGGAATTTGTGTTCTCCTTGCCCATTATTTCAGTTTTCTTGGTCTTCTTTTGCCAGCTGCTCCGGTGCCCAGGGGTGGCGGCCATAGCAGATGAAGCCACTCTCCACATCTTGGCAGACTGGTTCCAACATGAGGAGCTCACCACGGTGAAGCTCTTGCTGCAGATGGTGGTGACCTTTGCAAAGCACGGGAACATGGTAAGATGGAGTGGGGGTCAAGGGTATTCTCTCAAGAGATCTTGTCACCCAGAGAAGCAAGTGAAAGGCCCGGAGCTCCGGTGTGTCGTTATAGATGAGGTAGACCACATTCTTGGGACTGGGCGGAGGAAACCCTCCTGAAGCCAGCACTGGATACAGGGGTCGAGGACCTGAGCCATTCATGCTCAAAAGAGGAGGTTTTCCCATGAGTCATTTCAGAGTTAAGGTCAAGTTAATTCCAAGAGCCCAGGCCATCCAGGTGTCCCAGGGACCAGAGATGCTAAGGGCAATGGAGCTGAGAACTTCTGGGTATAGTGGGAGGAGGGCTCTCCTCGGCCTTCTCCCCTTTTCCCAGGAGGACAGAAGTCCTCCTGGGCAGCTCCCCGCGACGGCCACCCATTTACCAGCCCCGTCCCCGTCCCAGGATGAAACGGGGTAGAGTGTCGCAGTTCTGGCTTTCATTTGTGGAGCCTCTTGAATAGAAATGTGAGTCCCTTGACGTGGCAAGAGTCGTTCCCTGGATGTCTCCTTTCCTGAGCAGCCGTCACTCTGCAGGTGCGACAGTTCCGTGTCCTCCAGCCCTACGTGCTGAACTGCTGCTACTCCCTGGACAGTGACATTGTCACGGAGACTTTCGCGGTGCTCAAGTATCTCACGCAGCTCCTCAGCTGGCGGCAGAACGCCTCCTTCTTCGTTCAGCTCTCTTTCACGCTTGGGCCCTTCTTTGAGGAGGTGAAGCCCTTAGCGGGGTCATTTCCCTTCTCTGGGGGTCCAAGGGAGTCGGGCAGAATTATCTGGAAAGGCCCCTGTCACCTGAATGGGAGGCTGTTCTGGAAAGGTCTGCTTGTGTATGTCCTCTTGGGTAATGGCTATGAAAGGCGGGAGACGTATTGAGAGCAGACAACAGTGACCAGGGAGAACGGGGATGTGGTAGGATCACAGCAGATCGCCGGGGAAGGAAGTGGGCATGGCAGTGTGTCCTGGGAGCGGGAGCTCGGGGGCCACTGATCCCCACTGGGTGGACACAATTGGAGGTGTCTTCTCTGTGTCTGTGTGTGTCTTCTCCCCAAGGAGTCAGAGCACCTGCGCCTGATGGCCTTTGAGACCTACAGGGCTCTCTTGGCTAAGGTCAAGAGGAGAATGCTTGTCTTCCCCTTGAAGTACCAGGTCCTCAACTTGATAGTCCCCCTCGTGCTCCACCTGGAGGATGTGAATATCAGTGTGGCTCAGGTGAGAGGCTGTCCCGGAGCCCGGTCTTCTGTCGCCGGTCATGGGAGGTAGATGCTAACAGGTGTTAAGCACTAAGGAAGGGGCTGTAGCGAAATTGAAAGATGCTGGAGGAGTCACTTTGTCTCTGACCTTGCAGAGTTGCAGGGAGGGACCAGGTGTGACCAGATGCTTGCACCAGGGGTTTCTCTCCCTCCCGGCTCTCTCCAGCCTGGCCACCCACACACCATGGAATGCCCTGGGTGGGAAGACTCCAAGGAGGAAAATCGCAGCGTCTGGCACAGTGCCTCTCTCCGGTTCTCTGCCCTTGGCCTTCCCTCCAAGTTGTTCCCTGCATACTCCTTTGTGCTGAATTGAGTACACCTCACCACCACCATCACCAGCAGCACAGAGGTTCCCATGAGGCAGAACAGAGAGCCTGGCATTGGTCCATGTTTTGGGGGACCAGAGATGTGAATGGCAGCTGGGGAAAGTTGAAAAGTTTCTGATGTGGTTGGTAACAGGATTCTGGGTTTCCAGATGAGGTTACTTTGCCATGGCAAGGCTTCTGTTGGGTGCCGAAGCTGCTGGAAGACTTTGGTGAAATCTGTTTCAGAGAGTCTGTTTTGAGGTGTGGGAAGCCATGCTGTGGGTGCATGAGGCTGGGACGTGCAGAATTTCCCAGCAGCTGGGAAAGTCATTACAAGCAGGCGTCTTGACCTTCTTATTAGTGGGAAACAGTTGTAGACACAGCCAAGCTGCCTAGAGGACCCTGCCTCTCTCTGCACCCCTAGTCCATCTGGGTTCACTGGAGTCTTCCTTCCCTCCAGGACTGGACTCACTGCTGTCTGTCTCCCCTTCCTCATGCCCTTCTGTGTCTTCTCCCCGCCCTGTCCCCATAGCTCCTCATGCGGGGCATTCCTGTCTCTCCAGATCTGCCGGCCTGCGCTCTGCCACACGGCCGCCATACTGGGCTGGTCAAGGCTCAAAGTGATTTTTGCCGAGAAAGATGTATGGACGATCCTCAGAGCCCTGGTAAGGCAGCAGCTCCCTCACCACTCTGCTCCACGCAGGGAGGATGGGGTGGCCAACAGTCTGTTTCCTGAGCTCTCTGGGGTTTGCTGCAGTTCAACAATGAGGGGCTCAGGGAGCATCTGCTTTGTGCCCAGCACCTGGCCTTGGTTCCTGCCCTCCCATTGCTCCCTGTCCAAGTTGGGGAACTCGACACCCAACTAGACAAATTCAGAATACTGTGGTGAGAACTAAAACAGAGGAATGTACTTCATAGCACAAAGGAGATACCCAGCCCAGTCTGGGAGTAGAAGGAAGGCTTCCTGGAGGAGATGTCACGTGTGAAGAAGGGAAATGGAAAACAGGATATCACTTAGGCAAAGAGAAGGCTCCAGGAGTTAACACTCAGGGATCAGAGCAAAGCCCTCACTATGTTGCAGGGCCTTTGCATAGGTCATTTTCTGTAATTTGATCCTGAGAAATAAGGGCAGAAGAGCCTGGCGTCGGGGGAGCTATCAGTGGCTTGGAATCATGCGAGCACCGGCACAAAACTCAAATGCCTACAAGGCCATGAAGAGAACATTAATCAGACAAGCAGGTTGGGTAGCCCTGGAGAGGAATTGAAAATCCTGGGGTCCAGTGAAGGTAGCACCTCTCAGCACGGTCAGGCACCGCACAACCTTGTTCTAGTACATTCTCAGTAACTCCTCCTTTACTATCCTGAAATGAAATTCACATATATCCCAAAATGAATATAATGCCCTAACTCCAAAGGAGAAATGAACATAATTTTAAATCAAATAATGTGTAAGTATGCATGTAACACAATATAACATAAATGATGTAACTACATGACATGGCATGCTCTAACATGACATAATGGAATGTGATAAAACATAACATAAATAATAGATAGGAGGACCTGGGACCTATTTCTCTGGAGGACACGATGAGGTGGTTGACTCCTTGACCCTCTCTGTGGAACCTTTTTGACTTGACCTCTTACAAATGTGGAATGGTACTGGGCCGCTGTGTTGGGGACTCCAATGCCACAACAGTTGTGGCCCTTGGTGGTGGGACTTTTAGAGCGATGGACAATGTTTGGTGAAAGGCTACACGGAATGAAGTGCAGTCTTTCTTTGCTTCATATTGTAGATGCATCTCCAGGAAACCCAGTGTGTGTTTGAACTGTGAAAAAAATATCCTGTGTCTATGTAAAAGACAGGGTCAGCTTCTGGGCCCAGTTAATTAGAAATAGAGTTTTTGATACAAATATGCAGTGGGACATTAGAAATTAGGATATTCCCTCTCATCATTTTGCCCACCAAAACATCCCCCGTTCTATAATTCCCTTGGGACAGTATGGTCCCCAGCTGAGAGGACCTATTGAAAACCAACCTAAAAGAAAGAAAGAAAAAAAAAGAGAAAGGAAGGAAGGAAGGAAGAAAACCAACGTACTGGGTCTATGATATAGAGTGGGCTCAGTGTTGCCCAATTTTCCACTTTGTTAAGACAAGCAGGAGATCCTGATTTTAAGTGAAATTTGCCACATTTTCTTGGCAAATAATTTACAGTATTTGTGTGGAGCAAATGAAAAAAATCTGCAGGCTAGTTTTGACTCATGAACTGGAGGTGTGCAGTCTTGGCATGGGAAGCAGGAAGCAGGAGCTGGGGCTGTACTGTGCAGTGAGGGCTTGGGCACAATAAAGAGCAAGACTTCATGCTATAGGCAACAGGGAGCCACGGAAGTGCTCTAAGGAAGCGGTACCATGGTTAGAGAGCTGTGTGCTTTAGACAGATCAGCTGTTGCAGACTGGAGGATAAGTTCACATGGGACAGGACTGGGGTCCGTGGTTGAGAGGATCCAGGGAGAGAAGATGAGGTCATGAAGACAGACATGGAGGGATTAGCCAGGACTGGAGAGCTAATTGTTGTGAAGGTAAAGGTCAGCTCTTGGGTTTCTGACTTGGGTGAATGCTATGTTGGTGTCACAGACGGGGGTCAGGTACACAGAGGCAGGAGCAGGGGTGGAGAGGAAGATAGTGGCTTGTTTCCGTACATGTCAAGTTTGTAGAGCTGGGGAGATCTATCCCACTGGAAATAGATATAATCACCGAATCACTGAGGCTTGGAGAACAGAGCCGCACTGGAGATATGGATATGTGGACCCCGAGCTCAGGGGAATTGCATTAGCGGGAGAAGCGTCTGGTTTGACATCAGGATCCCAGGAAACCTCGGTTCCAAGTTTCCCATGAAGGAGACCAGGCAAGGAAACCAGGCCAAGAAACGGAAGGGGAACAAGAAGAGAGGAGGGTGGAGGTCCCTTAGGCAGAAGACAGATTCAGGAAGCGATGAGAGGTCGGCAGTGGGTGGTGACTGTAGCGGGAGTGGACATGCGTGTTGGCTTTGGACCATGGAAGCCAGGTCTGGGTCAGCAAGGTGGTCCAAGGAGACCAGGGTGCCAGAATCCACGGGTTTCTCAGGGTAACCTGAAGCCTGGGGGAGGTAAGCAGCGGGTGGGGCTCTGCCTTCACACCCCCTTCAACAGGAGCAGTCCCCCTTCTGTTGGTTCAGAACCTGAGGTTTCCTGTTAGGATTTTTATTTGAAGAAGAGTTGTGCTACCAAAAAGGCTTGACAAACCATGGATGTAGCCTCCTCATTTGAGAACTCAGGCTGCAGTATAAAGGGGGAGTAGGAGAGTCACTGGGAAGGATGCACAGGAGATGGGGTTAGGTACTTGCAAAAGGCAGAACATGTCATTCCCCAGAACCTTCAAGGGAGGGCGTCTAGATGAACGCAGAAGTGGGTGCCACCTAGACAGGGAAAGGAAGGTATCAAAACACTTAATTACATGTGGCCACGCTAGGCTCTGTTTAAATAGAAGGTTGTAGATCTAATTGATTCTATTGTCGCCTAGAGCAGATGACCTTGAGATGGAAGATTTTAAGCCAAGACATACATAAACAATATTGAAACAACTGGGTTCACTCCCCTATGGTTGGCGGAATGTGTGAGCGAACGATTGGGGTAAATCTTTTGGAGAGAGGTCCCCCTGTCAATCCAGGAAGGCTTCATGGAGGAAATAAGACTTCAGGAGTTCCCATTCCTTCAGGGCGCGAGGTGATGGGTGGTGTTGCATTTTTAAAAATAACTTATTTTTTTTTAAGTCATCTCTATACTTAATGGGGGCTCAAACTCGTGACCCCAAGATGAAGAGTTGCATGCTCCCGCAGTGAACCAGCTAGGCACCTCTAGAACGTTCCAATCAGGTTTTGCACTGAGAGGATGTCTCCAGACTGTGTGAGGGGGCAGGAGAGCTGGCGGTGGGCACCTTAGCTAAACCGGCTCGTCTTCCTGCAGCTGAAGCAGAAGGCGAACAAGGCCCCCTGGTTTCTGAAGCGGTGTGTGGCCTTCTTCAAGAGCCCGCAGGCCTCCATCCGCCAGACAGCCATACGGTTTGCAGGTACCCTTTCTCTCTTCTTGGAGCCACTGTGTCCTTGTCCCAGCGTCCTTCAAGCAGCCTGAGGCCTTGGGGGCACAAGGGTATAAGGGCCCGCGCTAATCCTGGAGGGTGGAGGGGCTTCCTGTGCAGCCCCCAGGACCATTCTGGCGATAGTCCACGTACTCCCCACCCATCCCCTCTGCCCCTCCTGTTCCTCCCCCTGCAGCAGGCTCCTGGGTGGGTTGGGTGACCTTTCCTACAGCGGAATGGGCCACGTCCTGGCCGGCCAGGCCAGCAAGGCTCCCAAGGGTCAGGGCGTCACGGTGTGGGTCCTGCTCTACTATGACGCTCAGAGGCTGGTGAGGACTGCTTCCTGCCACCCCAAGGAAAAACATCCTTAGAGCTGAGGCACCCCCTCCCCCTCCCCCAGCCCCATTTGCCGATGACCCTGAGAGGAGCAGGGGAATTAATATCTCCTTGTGCGAAAAGTCTGGACAAGGCCAGTTAGGGGGAGCGAGAGAAAACAAGGAGGGGTGTGTTTTGGGAAGAAACAGAAGAACAGGTCCAGCCGGGGTCCTGTGGTCCTTTGTGGGCCCCTGAGGTGTTCTGTGCGCTTCCATAGGCCAGATCATCCAAACCCTCGACAGGAAAGAGGTCGGTGATATGGAGGACGTATATGCAGGTGAGTGGGAACCCAGGCACAGCTCTTGGCAGCTTTTAAGGGCACCGCTGTTAGCGGGGAAGTCTCAGAAATGAGGGAAGATGGGCACGTGGCAGGCAAAAATGATCCTTGGAAAGAATGAAAAGGGAGGCTTGCCTTTAAGTCCTCTGGCTTTGGGGCGTGAGCCAGAGCCCCCTGCCCTCATGTTCCGTCACTAACTGACCCTCACCCTCACTGAACTCCAAGCTGTTCAGCAGCCAGAACCGTTGCTAGAACTCTAGAGAGGAAGGCCATCCAACTTTTTCTCACCTGGGGAACATAGGGTTCCCAGCCCTTCCAAGCCATTGTCCACACCTTCTCTGCCCATCCCTCTGAGACCTGCCAACCCCCCCCAACCAATGCCCCGCTCGTCCCTTTTCCTCTGTCTTGTCTCAAGCACCCTATCCCCGCACTGCTGCGTCCCCCGCTGCTGCCCAAATCTCTGGCTGCGCTCTCTGTGAAGTTGGAGGACTTTGCTCATAGCTGTTCTCTGGAAAAGAGGAGGGCAGAGGGGGCAGGAGGGGGGTGGTGGAGGGGGCCGAGAAGGTGGTTGTGGAGGCAGGACAAGAACAAGCCGGCCTCACGTCTCCCTGAGCCTGGGACAAGTATGTCCCCCTGCTTGTGACTGAGAAGGGTGGCCTCCTGGCGGGGATTCTCACTCATATTTTAAAAGCCACCAGTCCCCATCCCGCTGCACTGCCCCGTCTGCCAGCTCTGAGGGGCCCAGACCTGGCGCCCAGCCCAGCAGGCTGACTTTGTTCCAAGCACCTTAGCAGTCTCCGTGTTGCAGCCCTAAGGTCCATGCACGAAGACCCCGACCCCATGGTCAGCTGCCTCGCCACGCAGACCCTCTACATCCTGGAAGCCAAGGAGAAGCAGCTGGCCAACACCCCTACCTCCTGCTTCTGCAACCGGAGGCCTCGAAAGGGCCACTCCTGAGCCTGCGTCCTTGGGACCTGGCCAGGGCGGCTGTGACTGTGACAACCGCGACAGGGGGGCCTGGCTCCTGAGCCCCACCCTAGAAGTGGCTGTGTGCCCCCGCAGACCCTTTGTAATAAAAGGAAGAAGCATGAACTTCCGTGGAGTTGGTGTCTCCTGGCCTTTCCACTTTGTTCTGCGGGGCAAACCATTCGCCATGGGCTGCCTCCTTGGCGGCAACCATCTGGTCCAGGCTGGCCTCTCCCAGCTCTGCGGCCCCCACCATGCCCTTCGCCCACGTGGCCAGGTGATGGGAGGCTGAAGCGTGGAGACGCTGGCCATCAGCTTGAGCTACAGACTGGGAGGAAAGGGCATGCTGGGACATGGGAGGTGTTCTAGACCTCAGTGGCGCTGGGCGGGAGGGCATTAGTTGGCTCATAAAATATCCCGGGAGATCAGAGAGTTTGGATACCACGCATCAGGAACAGGGCGGTTCTGCAAAAACACCCGTGTGGTTGTCCCTTTGCGCAGCCGAGACCACAGCCCGGGTGACAGCATTTGGGTGGGGACATCAGAAACTCGGTCCCGTGTGTCCGGAGAGCCAGAGGTTTCCTCCTCCCACTCCGGCGGCTGAGCTGGGAGCTCACTCTCTCCCGGGGCTTCTGTTGGAATCTGTCTAACCCGGGGGCCCTCGGACAGTCCTGGAAGTTTACCCTCAGATCTGCACAGGCTTATTTGCTGCTCCCATGCCCCCATGCCCACCCCCACCTGCCTTTGGAGTCAGCCAGGCCCCAAAGCTGGGGGGACAGGGACAGTAACCAATGTCCTGAAAGGTAGGCTCCCCCACGGTCAAACGTGCTCTGACTTGGGACGGAGTGAGGGCCATGGTGAAGGAGGCTCCCTTGGGCTCTTGCCCTGCAGTGCCCAGCCTGTTGCCTGCATCGAACCCCCCGCCCCAGGAACGTGTGGAGTCCTCCCCTCATTCACTCTCTCTGCCCCCGCACGCCTCCCTTTCCGGGCCGCCACGATCCTCAGTGTTATGTCCACTGGGGGCCGCAGCCAGTGCCTCTTGGACCCGCACACACACTCCTCACGGCAGGTGACGCTCCAGCCCACACGGAGGTCTGCATTGGCCAGAAGCCGCTGCTCATGCACTCCCCTCAGCCTGGTCTCTGGGTCCCCCATCAGCAGCTGGGGGCCTCGCCATGGACGTGAGTGGGGAAGAGCACAGGACAGTGGTGGGCGCATGGTCCCTTCCCTGCCCTCCGAAGCACAACCAGGTCAATATGTCGGGATTGGACCCACTTCGGAGACTGTTCTGGATCCCCGCACAGATCACCCCGCTCACGTTGGTCAAGCCAAGCTTAAGAGGCACGATGGGAAGAGACCACGTGGGGGAAGGAATCTCTGTCCTGGAAGGAACATGGCCAAGTCTGCTGTCTTCTCTGGGCCTCCGCTCCTCTCATTTGTAAACTGAGCGAGAGGGCTGGGAAGAACCGTCTTTGATGATGCCACCCGGATTGACAGTGAAATGACTCCCATCAGATTCTGAGAGGGGCTATTACAGTCTAATTTCTCTCCTTCACATTGTTCTGTTTCCAAATTTCCTGTAATAAGCAGATATCACTATGATAACTTGGGGAAAAAAAAACAAATCTTACAAAAGAACAAAAGAACAAGGTCCTTTAACCGGGTGTTCCTGCCTCCCTACCGCTCAAGGCTTTGGCATCTTCAAGACACAGGGTGACCTGAGTTTGGAAAAACCACCTTCTGTGGCAAACCTGCGAGGCAAGGGGAGGGGCACCAGGGGTAGAACCAGCCGGCTGGAGTGCAGCCCAGGGTCCTGCTCTTGACAAGGTCAACAGCTCCCGGGACACTATTTTCTGGTTTTTACTCACACACCCCACACGCCTGCAGCTGGTCACGCCCAACTGTCACTTCTCACGGTCAGCCATGGGCCCTGTCCCGTAGGGTGGGATCCTATGTAAAAGAAGGGCCTGTGGGGAGCAGGCGTGGGACCAGACCAGGCGGGAGGGTGGGGCAGGGAGAGCGGGTATAGGTAAGGCTCAGTCAACCAGCCAAAAACAACTGCCCTCAGAAGCCACCCTCGCTTCCCAGGGCAGGGAAGCTCCAGCACCTGCTGGAGGGCCTGGGGGGGGGGGGATTAGGGCAACTCTGCCCACCTGCGTCCCCCTCCGAGGATCAGGGCCCCCTTTCAGTTGCTAAGACCCTTCTGTTTGAGGACTAGGAGCCTCTCAGCCTCCCTCGGAGCCCTCCCGTCTCCAGCCCATGATGGTCTGCCTCCCACGGATCTCACAGGCTGGGCCCCCTGTCCACAGCCAAGAGCTGTAGGTCTAGCTAAACAGCAATGACTGTGCAGGTTGACAGTGAAACTTGGTTTCATATTTGGAAAACACAGCAGAGAGAGACCCTATTGTCTTCACATTATAAAAATCAGGAAGTAAATGCTTTCAAGGTGGTCCTGGCTTCTGAGGGTCCCCCAGAGGCACAATGCTCAAGGATGGGCCGGAATCTCTGGGATCTGGGGACATGAGCTGGGGTTATCAAAAGGGAGGGTGACCGCTTCCCTACAGGAAAACTTCGATGAGCTATTTAGTGACATTTCACAACTCACCGCCCCCAAACATGCCCACTCTTTCCTTCTCTTACTCACACATGCACTCGTTCAGTGGCTGGTCAGCACCTGAGGGGATACGGAACGAGGCAGAATAAAATCATTAGCCTAAAAAAGAAAAGACGGTGGGCTTTATGGTACAGAAATTATATCTTCATAAAACTTTTATTAAACATGTTTTCTTGAGGGGTGCCTAGGGAGCTCAGTTGTTGGGCATCTGCCTTTGGCTCAGTCCTGATCCCAGGGTCCTAGGATCGAGCCCCACACTGGGCTCCCTGCTCAGTGGGGAGCCTGCTTCTCCCTCTCCCACTCCCTCTGCTTGTGTTCCCTCTCTCGATGCCTCTCTGTCAAATAAACAAATAAAATATTTTTAAAAATAAATAAATAAATAAAAATCTTTTCTTGAGAGCGAAACTGGACAAACGGGATATGTGCATACAGAGCTAACGCTGGGACACTGGTGCCTCCGGGACACTGACTTCTGAATGAAGCACAATCTAAAATTATGGGGGAGGGTGCCTGGGTGGCTCAGTGGGTTAAAGCCTCTGCCTTCAGCTTGGGTCATGATCCCAGGGTCCTGGGATCGAGCCCTGCTGAGCAGAGAGCCTGCTTCTCCGTCTCTTTCTGCCTGCCTCTCTGCCTACTTGTGATCTCCGTCTGCCAAATAAATAAATAAAATCTTTAAAAAAGTAAAATAAAATTATGTGGGAGCCACAGATTCCTGAAAAATAGTGGGAATGGGCCAAATACACTACGTGGCACCGGAAGGACCTACATCTTGAATGCATCACACACGGTGTCCTCCGGGCTCTGGAAAAGGTGCTGGCTGTGTTCGTGCAAGAAGACCAGTGCTGTGGCCGGGCACGTCGGGCTTCCAGTCATGGCTTTGGTCTCCCTAGGGCTGACCCTGAACATGTCCCTTCCTTTCTGAGACTTTGCCCATTTCCAAAACACAGATCACACAGAGGGAGTGAAGATCCAGGGAAAGATGCCTGAAACAGTGCTTGGAATACAGTAGGTGCTCATTAAGTGCTGGGGCCCTCTTCCAGCTCACGTACCTGTCCCAGGAGACAGCAGAGTCTGCAGGGAAGGCAACACTCTCAACACGGCTTTCTTGTTGGGCAAGCTCCACACTCACAGCCCAGGAGTCTCCTCAGGCTGGACCCAGCCCCAGAGGCCCACCCCACCTGCCCCAGCACCAACCCCCCCCACCCCAGAGAGGGGCCACCAGCCCAAAGCTGGCAGCTCTCAGGGGACACACCACGACAGATAATGGTCATTCGGGTTTTATTTATGACAACTTCTTAGAACACACACGTCCAGTCTAGGAACGGAAATGTACAGCATGAGGGCTTAAATAACTTTCATACACTATGTACAGTCATTGGCAGAGGTACAAAACATATTTACATCTTGTGCTATAGCCGCATAGCGAGGAGGGCATAAGCCAAACGAGACCCTGCAGCCTGGGCAGGGGGTGATCCCTAGAAAAGAGCTGGTAGGCAGGGCGGGGCCCTTCACTTCAGGGGTCTTCTCTGACCCTTGGCTCTTCTTGGAGTAGTTCCCACTTCCCTGCAAAGCCCTCGGGACAAGGGTTCAAAAAACTGGACTGGGTATGAGAAGGGTTGGGGGCTCGCTGGAGTGTGGGGGCTGGGCAGGGTGTGGGGACTAGAACGAAGATGCCCTAGAAAACGGAATTTTCCTTGTCGATTCTGTCCTTGCTCCTAAGAGGGCAGTGAGGGATCCTGGGAGCCAGGAAAGTAGGGCCAGGCCCATGGAGGCCTGTGGGGCCACTGGCCAGGCCCCAGCTCCTGAGGCTGGGCCAGGACAATGGGCTAAGCTAAGAGAGCGGGAAGCAGTTTCCTGTTTGGGATGGCAAACAGACAGATGCCACACGTTCAGGCCCCAGGGGCGCAGGGAGAAATTGCCCCCTTCGCAGGGCAGGCCCTGCCCGCCCCCCACATGATGGTGAAGATGCTGGGCTCAGGCTGGGGCTGGACACGCCGGGGGCTGCACCCACACCCACCCAGATTGCATCAGAAGATGCCCCGGGGAGCTGGGCTGGTGTATGTGAGGGGAGAGAGCGGGCCACTTCTAACTCCAGAGCCACAGCCTGCCCACGTCACCACTACAGTGGGTGGCGTGAGAAAGTCCCCGCCACGGTCTTCCCTACAATGACTTTGTGCTTTAGCTTGCCCTCTGCCCAGGTGACACCGCCCCAGGCGGGCAGCAGGGCAGGACCAGGGCAGGACAAGTGAGGGCTGGAGCTGTAGTGGTGGGAGGGGGGTAGGCAAACCACTCCCAGATCCGCAGATGGCCCTTCCCAGACCCACTGGGGTACCCTGACCACCTCAAAGGCTTGGGTGTGCCTTTCCTTGGCAATCTCCAAAGGCAACTCCAGATGCTACCTTGGAGAACTGTGGCTGTCATGGAGGGATCGGCTACTCAAGTGACAGCAAACACTGAACTGATTAATACTTAGAATTCCAGGACTGTGCCCAGAAGGCCCAAAGACGGTCAGCTTCAAAAGCATTCGAGGGGGGCCCAGCCCCGGGGACAGGGAATGTGGCTCTGGGCTCCTTAGGCTCAACAGGGCTGGGATCCAGCGTGGGCTCAGGCATTTAAAGACTTGGGGTGTGGGGTCAAGAGAGAGGGAGCTAACTCCTGGGCCTTCTGCTGTGGCTGGGCTGGTATTGGCCCCGACTCAGGTCTGCAGATGGGCAAAGTAAGGAGTAGGACGAGCCGCCCCCCAGAAGCAGGACAAGCCCTGGGCTGAGCCCTGGCCTGAGCGAGGAAATGCCCACGCAGATGCAGACATACTCAGTATAACTGCAGACAGAACCAAGCTGGGTGAGCTCCCCTGGTCCCAGGTCTGCCCAGGCCACCCACCACCAGCCCTGCTATTTGTGCTCAAACCACAACCATTTTGTGCTTCCAACCTTTAGAACGCTGGGGGCCTGCCCCCTGACTATGTACCTTGGACATCCCTGGAGGAATAGACAGAGACTCTGAGCTCTTGGAGCACAGATTTCAGAAGGACTCAGGGCTCCCGAGGGACTTCAAGTTTAGAGTCAATGATAGTCGCCAGGACAGCAGAGCCGGCCTGCCATGAGGTAGCTGACCCAACAGAAACAGCAGGAAGTAGGCAATGCTGCTGAGCACCTCTCGCAGGCCCTAAGGTCATGTCTCGCGCAAGAACGGGCCCCTTTGCAGCTACAGTACCGTTCTGGGCTGGGGCCGCCCCGGCCCGTGGGGGCAGCACAGTCTTTTGTGTTTCTACGGTTTGTAAACAGTCATGCAGATGGAGTCTTTCTTACAGGTTGCAAGGTTGAAGCTTTCCGATCAGGTGGGGAGAAGGATGGGAAGGGAAGAGGCGCCTGCTTCCACGTGGCCGAGGGAGCAGCCGCGGCCCCCTGCGCTGGCTGGAGGAGGAGGGACTTCCGGGGTGCAGGCGGACTGTCCCAGGCTCCAGGAGGACAGGCTCCGGGGTGGGCGCTTCTTGCACACACGAGCTTACTCAGACTCCACCACTGGGGCAGGCAGGGACCTCCCAGCACAGCGGGGAAGCAGGGCTGGGGATTCAGGCCCCGCAGGGGTTTTTCCCTTTTGCTGCTAGGAGGGCCTCCTCTGCCCTGTGTGCCCCACCAGGGCCGCACAGAGGGGGCTCTGATCACCTGGCCAAATACGCAGGGTCACAGAGGTCAAACACAGAGCCACCTCTGGAAGGTCTAATAGTCACCGCATTATCTCTGAAGAGAGTCGGGGCTCCTGACTCCCAGACCGAGGAGAGGAAGCACAGGACCCGTTAAGCACTGGAGAAACCACTGTGGACAGGTTGGGGCGGAGGGATGTCTTGGGACGCCTCCCAAGGCCCGGTCCTGTAAATTCAGAATTGTCCCAACAGGGGGCGCTGGAACACGGATTTAACCACATCCCCAGAGCCGTGAGCCCACAGCCCCAAGGCAAAAAGGAACTCAATGAATTTCTTCTTCGCTGCTAATCTAAAACAGGAGGGTCTCTTGCCCCATGCCAGTTTTAAGGCTTGAAAACGTGTCTCCTGAATAACCAGAGAGAAAGTCCAGAAGGACTCCCGTCCCTGTCGGGGTGAAAACACAGGTGAGCTGGGGACGGGGCTGGGCCATCCTCACCATCCAAGCCACCCCCTGGTAGACACGATCCTCTGAGCTGCTTCCTACGTGGCCCACACAGGACTCTGGGAAGGGGGGCCCCTGGCCCTGGGCTGTGGGGTGGAGCTCCCCTGCCTTCTGGGGGCAGCGGGCACGGGACCCCGCTAGTGCAAAGACACATGTGGTGCCGCGGGCATGGCTGGTGTAAGGCTGCCCAGCATGGGGGCCAGGCCCCGGGGTGGAGGAAGGCACTGAAGCGTCAGGCGGCCTAGAGGTCAGGGGTGCACTAGAATGGTCCCTGGGGGTAAAGTCTGGGACGGGCCCGAGCTGCAAAGCGAACAGAGGAGGTGGCCCTGGAGGGCTGGTCGGGCGGATTCCCTTTGGATTCCTGGCCCCCGAGTGCTGAGGAAAAGAACATTTGGGGGAGAAACTTCAAGTCAGTTTCCAGGAGGCAACCGCAAAAAAATAAAATAAAATAAAATAAATAGCGGAAGTATTTCTGACCATCTCCCCAGAGGAATTTTTCTAGCAGCTCTACCTTGGCCCCATTGGAAAGGGACCCCAAGGGATGGCTGGGGTCAACAACAGGAAATAGCTGTTGGTGGCCAAGGGGCTAAGGGTCAGCTGCAGGGACCAGCTGCCAACACCTGGTTTCCATGGTTACCTGAGGACTATCATTTTGGGCTCAGAGGCAGGTGCAGTGGCTCCAGAGGCTGGATTAGGGGACAGAAGGGGAGGCCTGTTCATCAGGGGGCACGGCAGGGGCTGGGGCTGCTTCGCCTCCCCCTACAGGTCCCCATGACTGGGCCAGAGGTTAAGGAAGGGCTCGGCCAGCTCAGCAGGAGAGAATGTGGCCAGAGGGAGGGCAAGGGGAGCCCGAGGGGCTGCAGGGAGAGAGAGGAGACGGGAAAATGCCCTTTGGCTTCACAGCTTAAATTCCTCCTCAGCCTCTCTCTCTCCCCTAAGAGGCAAGGGGAATAGTATCCTGTAGGAAGGTCAAGGGAGAGGCAGGAGAGCAGGAGAGGGGCCATACCCGAGGCCCACACCCTCTGTCCCCAGGGCAGTTGGCCCCGTCAGACCACAGCTTCCCTTCTGTGCTGTCCAGGCTGCCGGGGTGGGGGTGGGGGGCCGAGGGTCTGGGAGCCGTCCTCGGAAAAGCAGCCGGGGTGAGCTCAGCTGCGCGCTCCTAGTGTGGCCCGCGGGGTAACCGCCGCACGCTCCAGAACTTCACCGTCAGGTCGCTGGGGTGGAGGACAGAGAGAGACTGGTCAGCTCTTAAAGCGGGCCTGGCTGGTGACCCCCAAAGTAAAGCATGGGCCGGCTTCTCCAAACTCCCCACATGTGGCTGGGGCCCAGGGGCAAGCATCGCCGAGGAGGAGGGCAGACTGCAGGGGTGGAGGTGGGGGGCTGCTGGGCAGAGGGAGAGGGCCTGGGGTCTCCAAGTCCCCAACAGAATTCTCCTCATGGGTTTTCGTTGGTGTTGTTTTGTTTGGCCCAGGCCTGGGTTCTCCCCCTCTGCCTTCTGCCACCTGGCACCCCTCTCCTGGGGTCTGCCCCACTAGTCATGCTCGGAGGAGGGCGGGAGAAGAGCAGCAGGCGGGGTGTTCACTCTGGGCCGGGCAGGGCGTGGAGGGAGCGTAGGGAGGAGGAGTAAAACAATCTCATACCGTTGAGAAGCAGCTCAGACCGAAGTGGAGAAAGAGAGGGAAGAGGAAAGAGGGGCGAGTGACAGAGGAGGCGGGAGGGGAGGGTCAGGGCAGGGTGGTGGCTCGGCCCTTTATGGCCAGGACTCGGCGAGGAAGGCAGGGGGTGAGTCCGGGGACGTAATTCCACACCTTTACCCGGCAGTCACTGTTGGGGGAGAGAGGTAGAGAGGCAGAGAGAGAGAGAGAGAGACAGGAGGAGATGGGGAGGGAGAGAGGGGAGAGAAGGGACATGGTCGGACGTGAAGGAAAAAGACGAGACCCCTCTGAGGAGCTCCCCGGTGGGCCAGAGGCCTGGGCATCCCCGGGATGGGGACCAGAGCTGGGGCAGGAGAGAGGCGGGTCTGGGGTGGGGGAGGGGGTGGCAGACAGCTGCTCTGTGGTCTGACAGCCGGGCGGGGGCTGCTGTGGGCGGGGTGGGAAAGGCTTGAAGGCAAGTGGGTGAGTCCTGACCTGGGGCCCAGCACCTTCCTGCTCCCCTGCCCCTGGTGGGCACTCCTGGAGGGCTAGCAGAGGCTAGCGGGCGCCGTGGGGGTCTGCTCCAGGAACCGAGTCTGTTGGGACAACCGCAGGGGCTCCGAGGCCCCCCATCTTGCCCTGCCCACACCAGGGAGAGGGGCGGGGAACGCACGCAGACCTCTCTGCCTGGCACCCACCTGGAAGCAGTGAAGATGTGCTTGGCATTGGTGCAGATGGCATTGATGGGGCTGTCGTGGCCCCTGATCTCACCAATGGGCGTGAAGTTGTCCACGTTCCAGACCTTGATGACGCCCGCGCGGCAGGCGCTCAGTAGCATGGGGCGGCCCGGGACAAAGGCCAGGGCACACACCCAGTCCTTGTGTGCATTGGGGATTTGCTGCGGGAGGAGCAGAACCAGTGAGGCTTGGGGGCAGTGCTGAGGGGGGAGAAGCCCGTAGAGTGGGAAGAAGCTGGCAGAGGACACTGCGGTCACCGGGCTCCCCTCTGCCCGTGGGGTCCCTGGCCAGGCAGGCTAGCAGCCCCATCCAAGAGGTGGGCCAGGTGAGCCCATGCTGGGGATTGTAGGGGCCCCGAGATAGGTCCTTTGGCCTCCCACTCCAAGGCAAACTTAAGATCAGGCACTGGTGGAGAACCCTTCAGCCCTCTCAGGGGTCAATGCTCCAAGAAAGGGAACACAGTGAGTGGCTGAGCTTTCAAGTCAAACCTAGGGGCTAAGAGCAGCCCCTTTCTTAAAAGCAGCTGCACACGGGAGAGTAGAGGACAGGGAGGAGTAGAGGACAGGGGAGGCGGGGGAGTGGATACAAAGGGGAAGAGGGTGGAGAACAGGCAGGCTCGGGGAGCTCCTAGGTCCCCAAGGCCCTGCCTGGACTGGGGAATGGCCTCACCCTAGCCCACCCCTCCCCTTCCGCCCACTGCACCTGAATGAGCTCCTGCTGCTCTAGGTCCCACTTCTTGATGCCATTGTCCCGGGAGCCACTGAATAGGACATCTCCCTGGATGGCAAGACACTCGATACCGTCATAGTGTGGGGGTTCAAAGTTGTGCGTGGGACCAATGGTGCCCGTCACACACTCACCCAACTCGAACATCTGTGGGAAGAAAGACCGGTAGGGCATGCCAGGAGCACCTGCCCAATCTCACACAGCACGGTGGTCCCCAGGAGCCGGCAGACCCAGTGGCCCTGGGGGAGAGGAGCTTCCCCAACAGAAGAGGGCTGCTGGAGGGGCACCGCCTCTTGCAGGGATAGAGGACTCTGAAGGCTTGAGTCTTGACCCTTCCCAAGGGGACTGGGGCAGACTGGTTAATAGGTGAACGCAGGGGGTGACCCCACAGCTCAACAAGTAGCTCTTATGGAGAAAGGTGGCTTTGGGGTGTGAATGTCCTTTTCGATTTCTTTTATTTTTAAGTTAAGTTTTTAAAATTTAATTTAAATTTAAAATTTTAAAAATTAAATTTAAAATTTTTAAAAAATTTTAATTTAAAATAAAAAAATAAATTAAAATTTAAATATTATAATATTTAAACTTTAAATATTATACATAATATTACTTGCCCTTGGAATAAAACATGATCATACCAACCACCCTCTGCTTCCCAGTTTCTGACTGTGTACCCCTGGTGTGCAATGACATAATTGGCGAGCAAACAAAATTAGTGTTGTTAGCTGTCCTTTGTGTTCTGTTCGCATTTTCTTAGTTCGGTAGACGCACTACAGCCTGTTCCACGGCTTTTCCCTAACCGACGTGACTGCTATTCCAGCCTTAGACATCTGGGTCACTTTCAGTTCCGCACCACTTACAAAATAGCGCTGCATCTACTTTCTGCACACACCTCCTTGCCTCTTTGGGGTGATTTCTTCAGCAAAAATCCCCAGCGGTCTCATTATTTTTCATGAGGGCTTGCAAGGCCCCAGAGGGAAGGGGTGGGGGAGGGCAGGAGGAATGGGGAGGCCGTCTCAGGTACCTTCACATAGTGGTCCTTGGAGCCGGTCACCACCAGGTCGTGCTGGCTGGCGGTCTGGGTGACGGTCAGGCACATCACAGGGCCGATGTGGCCAGTCAGCTTGCCAACCGGCTGGAACCTGCAGTGGACAGAGGCCCGCCAGTGGGGGGACATGGATCAGAGGGAGCCCTAGCTTGTGGGGGCTGGTGGGGAGGTCTGTCCTGGAGTGAGTTGGTCAGCCAGGGCACTCTCCCTCCCAAAATGCAAGACCAAGAACCCAGACATCAGCTGCCCGGTGTCCTGGGGGCCTCGGAGGACAAGGATCCCGTATCTCAGAGCAGAGACCCAAGCCCAGCAGCTGGTGGGATAGAGCAGCACGGGGTTCTGCCAGCCCCAATGGGTGGTGCCCATAGTAAAGACCCGGGGGTCCTCCGCGGCACACCCCACCTCCCCCTGACCTGCTCAGCTCCCAGATGCGGACGGCGTTGCCCGAGGCGGCATACAGCATGGTGCCTGAGGGGCTGAGGGCGATCTGGTTGATCTGATGCTCCCCCTGAGCACTGGTGATCGCACGGGTGGATGCGGCGGCACAGGCGTCCCCAGAGGTCACCTGGCCAGAGGACCTGCCGTGAGCGAGGATGGCAAGGTCAGAGATCAAAGTGGTCTATCCACACAAGCCAGGAAAGCTCTCAAACCTCACTCAGACCAGGCCTGATACCCCAGCTCTTCCCGGAAGCCTCCTCTGGCTGACGGAGGGGAGTCAAACTCCTCCTGGAAGTTTCTGGTCTGACGAGGGAGAGACCAAGGGTGGCAGCGCCTCTCCATGGCCAGCAGAAAAGTCCCTGTCCCTGAACGGGGCTTGTGGAAGCCACTTAATCTCTCTGAGTCCCAGTTTCCTCCTCTGTAGAGAGAGGTGATTACACCCATTCCAAACTCTGCTTCTTCAGTTTTTTTTTTTTAAAATAAAAGACTATTTTTTTTAGAGCAGTTACAGGATCACAGCAAAACTGAAGGGGATGGTTTCCCCTATTGCCCTGTCCCCCACATGCACAGCCCCCCTCATCATCATCCCCAGCAGAGGGGGGCCTTTGTTACAGTGGTGAGCCCACCCTGACACAGCATCGTCACTGCGGGCCACAGGTGACACGAGGACGCGCCGTGGGTCTGGACCAACGCATGGTGACCCACATGCACCAGTACAGTCTCAGGGAGCTTCGCCGCCCTCGGAATCCCGTGTTTACTCTCTTTTAAAGATCAAGTTAAAGAACAGATGATGGCTTATAACGGCAACGCCAGGATGAAGAATGGCTCCCGCTGGGACAGTTTGGTTCTGCAGGGGCCCTCGTCTCACTTCCATCTCCCACATGTCCATCAGCCTGAGACTGTCAGGGGCAGGGCTGAGAACAGGCTCGGGAGGCCCACTGACGCAGAAAGGTGGCCAGCAAGGCGGCGGTCAGCCAACAGCCGCCTGCTGTCCCCACGCAGGTTCCCAGCTCCCTGACTGGGCTCACAGGGGGATTCCCAGCTCAGCCCAGGGCCTGGGAGGCTGAGATGGAGCACGGGGTCCAAGCAGGCCTAAGACTCACCCAGGCTGCTGCCCCAGACTCTGTTCCCCATCCCAGGGACCCCCACCTTGTCCCTCAGAGTCAGGTCGAGTCCCCTAAGGGCCTCTGCGCTCATCTGGCCAGACCGGGCTGTATTGAGTAGGTCACATGGGCTGGGCACAGGTACCCAGCCCACCACCAAGGGCCAGCTCGGGGAGTACCTACGTGAGGGTCCGGATGCACTTGGCCGAGTCCCGGATGTCCCACACCTTGATGTAGGAGGCTGACACGGAGAACACAAGCCCGGAGTGGCTACAGTACTTGAGGGACACCACGTTGTTGGGGTGGCCCTTCAGGGCCGCGATCTCCTGGCCTGTGACCAAGTTCCACATCTTACAGCTGCGGTCTGCGGGAGGCAGGGAGAGAGCCACGGGACGACAGACACCAGTTAGCAGGGGCCCAGTAATGCACTCTCCCCACCCACAGGGGTTGTGGCGGGTGGGGAAGACAGTCCAGAGACTTCGAGGGGGAGGGGCCTCATGTCCGAGGGACAGGAAGATGCGCCGGGACCCGAGTGCTGCGTGTGTGTGCAGAGAGACTCAGGAGAGGAGCTGGTCGGAGCTTCAGACCCGGGTTTCTCAAGCAAACTCTGCAGACACCAGAGTTCTCTGCGTGTATTGCCAAAGTACCTGGGCTAAAATGAAATTCTTCAGCTTCTGCTGTCTGTTCCTACAACTGCTAATAGCTGACAAAGTTAAGGGACAAGTGGCAAGCACCTTTGAGGGGGAGAACCTGGAATCAATCAACCATACCCAGAATGACGGTCGGCCCCCTCTCGCCTTGCAAATAAAGATATAGTTGTCTTTCCAGTAGCATGTCTACTGCAGAGCTGTCCTTTCTGCTGGTCAAATTTTTCTGATTTTGTTGCTGAGACTAAGTAATCATGACTTTGAGGGGTCATAGGGATTTCTTAGCTGGAAGTGCTGGGGTAGACATCGGTGGAGGATAGTAGTGTTGAGGGACTGGGATGAGCAGACAAGATGGGGCACCTGAAAAGCCTTCCTGAAGTTTCTGAGGAAGGTTTGGAAGAAAGTGCTGGATGGAGACCAGGGTCAGCTATGAGGGAAGGCTTGGTTGGGGGAACCCAGATGGGAAGCCGTGAGCCAAAGTAAGAGCCATGAGACAAGGTAGTAGACAAGCTGAGCCCACATCCTCAACTCACGGGGGCTCTGGGTTTTCATCTTCACAGCCCACTCTAGCACAGGAAGCAGGGATGGGTGAGACCATAATCTTACTGGTCAGTCTGGGTTCCACCCACCTTTGGATCCTGTGAACAGTAGCTCATCTGTGGCGTCTAGGCAGAGGATGGGCCTGGTGTGGCCCTCGGCCATGGAGACACACTGCAGTGGGGCCGTCCTTGCACCCTTGGCTCCTCCAACGGGGGTGATGACGCCCCTTCCCAGGAGAGAGGGAGAAAGGGTGCACCTGTCAGCCAGGGAGTCTGAGGCCAGGCCGAGTGAGGTATGCAGGTAAGAGGGGGACAGAACCAACAGGGGACTAGGGCGGATGAAGGCAACCCCTGAGACTCAAGCCCAATGCCGTTGATCCATTGATGTCTGAGAGCTGGGGACAGCCTGTGGGGACAGGGAGGGCTGGTCTGGACGAGAACCTGTCAGTCACAGCCCTGAGCATGCCTAGGGGAACGAGCCGTGGGTGGAAGGAGGAGACATGGACACTGCCCAGGGGGAGCTCCCATCTGATGCCTGCCTGACCCAGATCCTGAGGCCTAAATGCGTGCAGGCCCCAGAGGCCCGAGGGCTAGACAGTGGCCGCACGCTGCTACAGTTAACCCAGGTTGCGGCGAGGGGTGCGGGCTGTGATGGTGCTTAGGCTGTCCACCTCCCAGCACCTCGGTGGTGCCAGGACAGCCCTCTGTCAGTGACTTCTTCTGGGGCCGGCCCCTCCCAAGCAGAGACACACGTTCACTCCCACCCACGCTCCAGTCCCTTTGGGACCTGCAGAGTCAGACCTGTGACTGTCATTTACAAAGGCCAAAATCCCTCTAGGGTGCCCCAGCTGAGCTCTGAGTTAGGGATGTCCAGGGTCCCTGGGGAATGAGGCCATATGCACCTGGGGGAGCAGCGCCTCGCTCCCCATCCACAGTCTGGGAGGGAGCACGAGCACCCCCTTGGCAGGCAGGAGCGTTTTGTTAAAAGCCAGCCTCCTGGAGGTTCTGGAGAGTGATCTTTTCTGAGTGAGCGTCTTTGGGAATGAGGCCCTGGCCGAATTATGTGCAGGTCTGAAAATATGTTCTAGTTCCTTCCCAAAGACAATGCTGTTCCTCCCAGTGACGCCATGTGGCCCATGGCCTGCTGTAATGAGCCGTGTTCCAGCCGTAGTGCCTCTCACAGCCCCCATGGCCGCAGCCACGCCCCCCACGAGGACAGCGGTCAGAGGGCCAGCTGCCAGACAGGTGTCACAAGTGACCAGCCCCCAAGCTGGCCCAGCTCCCTGCTTTCAACCCTGGTTTGAGCCCAGCTGTGTGGCTGTGGAAAGAGCCCAGACCGCTATGGGAAGTATGTCACCAGGATAACCCTCATCACTGAGAGAGGCTGGGAGGCTGGCTAGCTTCTGGTCATGGCAAAGCCTTGCCCCCCCGCAGGCAGGCTTGCAGGCCAGGAGGCGTGGTGAGCAGGGGGTGCTCTGGGCGAGCTGGAGGGAGCTCAGAGCCTAGCGCTGACCACCGGCCGGTCAGGAGCTCAGGCCCACCAGGTCCCAGGAAGTGCTCCTTGTTGTGTGGTGCTGTGCTGGGGGCGCTGGGGAAACTGTCCCCTGGGCACCCCAAAAGCTGGGAAGGGAGGAGGTCTCCTGGCAGTCCTAGGTCATGTGCCAGGAGGTGTGGGCAGCAGGCTCCCTTGGTGCTCCTCTCAGAGGAGCTGAAGAGCACACCTCACCGGGCACAAGCTGAGCAAATCACAGGGATGCTGGAGACAGCCACCAACACCCGGCCAGCTGGGCCCTGCAGGCCCCAGGGTTGTCTACACCCCTGCCCCTCCCCCAAGCCCTCAGCAGCACTCAGTCCCAGCCCCGGCCCACCCCAGGCTCCCAGGCTTTCCCCGTGCCTGCCCAGGAGACAAGAAGAGAACAGCACCTGTGGCAAGCAAATATGCCCCCCTCCCCAAGCCCCCAGCTCCAGCCGGGCCTGGCCAGTATGAGGCCACGCAGCGACCCTGAGAGGGAGGAACCACGGGTGGAGGGGGATAGGGAGGAGGCAGGCCAGGGAGGAGGGCGGCATGCTGAGGACGGGGGGTGTGCAGGCAGGAGGGCGGTGCGGCAAAAGGCAGAGAGGGGAGAGGAGAGAGTGAGAGCTGGGGAGCCAACACGGGAGACATTGTGTGTGTACCTCAGGACCTCCGACAAAGAGGAGTCGCTGTCATCAGACCTGGGGAGGGCAGAAAATTAGCTGGATTAGGGGAGAGAGGAAAACACACGAAGGGATGGCAGAGGCAGCAGCAGCGTGGGGGGTCAGAGGGCGGGTTATGCTCTTCAAGGGCAGCGGGGAGAGGCAGGGGTCAGGGCACTAAGGGACAGCAGGAGAGGAGGTGGGGAGGGGCGGGTCGCCGGGGTGGGGGGGGGGGTCCCTCTGCTACCAGGGCAGGAGTGAGGAGGGGACCATGGGAGCTATGGGAGGGCCAGCCCCACACTCTGGAGAGACATCTCAGCTTGCGGGCCGTTTGCTGGTTCCAAGCCCCTGGCTACCCCATTGTTCGAGCTGGGGACTCTCTGCTTTGCCCTAGCAATGCTCCTCCATGCCTGAGGCCAGACGAAGCCATGCTTGCTGCTACCTCTCCCTGGGAGCTGGCCTCTTGCAGCCATTCCTCAGGGACTTACTAATTCACAAAGCCCACTGCCCCAGCGAACCCACTGGGCTACACCTAGGAGCCAGGCCTGCACCACACATGGGCCCTAAGACCTGGCCCACCAGATAGGACCAAGGTCTGCAAGACCGCCAGGCTGGACGGACCCGAGTCCCATGTCAGTGCTTCTGGAAAAGGGGCCTGTTGATTGCAAACGTGTGGTGGGGAGGTGGCTGGTGTGGTCCAGGTTTGGTACCCGCCTCCCGAAATGGGAACTGAGCAAAAGCGGGTCTGGGGAAGGAGCAGTATTTTGACCCAACAAGGGGTGTTTCTGTGCGGAAGGGCTGATGTCAGGTGCCAGGTGCAGGAAATAACACTTCCTAGCCTGGGCTCCCCGGAACAACAGCACTGTACCCCTCCTCCCTGCCAGGCTGGCGAAGCTTTTAGGGAGCCAAGAGAGGAGCCCTCTCAGAGGCTGCAGAGATGGGAGGAGCCAGACGGGGGTCCAGAGTGTAGGGAGCACGGAGCCAGGCACACGAAGGCTAGGATCCCCCCCAACACAGAGCAGAGTCCCATTATTTGGAACAGATGATGGAGGATGTCAGAAGCCCCGGGTTCTGGGGGCGCCTGGCTGGCTCAGTTGGTTGGGCGACTGTCTTCAGCTCAGGTCATGATCCAGGAGTCCCAGGATCGAGTCCCGCATTGGGCTCTCTGCTCAGCAGGGAGTCTGCTTCTCCCGCTGACCTCTCTCCTCTCATTCTCTCTCTCTTTCCCTCTCAAATAAATAAGTCTTTAAAAAAAAAAAAAAGAAGCAGCAGCAGCAGCAGTAGCCCTGGATTCTGGGCCCAAGTCCTCTACTCTGTACAGGAATATCCTCAGGCCTCTCTAAGCTTCGTTTCCTCTTCTGTGAAACAGGGAAAACAGTGCTCACGGCTGATCTGTGGTCCACATGAATCACACATTTGAAAACCCCCTAAATGCGGGACCACCCCTCGCCCCGGCCCTACTCGCCAGAGTCCCAACGGCCCCACCGGAGCTGGATTTATAGCTGGGCTGAACCTGCCGCAGGAAAGCAATTGGGGGTCCCTTTCTGCGGGGACAGAAGGGCCCCTGGGCCTCGTCTGAGCACAGGCAGCAGGAAGAGAGTGGCTGAAGTTCTAAGGAAGGGGCTTTAGAGAAGAATGCAAGCGTCAGCGGAGGAGGACTCAAGGCGCAGTGAGTGAGTCCCCACGGGTGGCCAGATCTGCACGCACAGCCCCACTGACTGCCCCCCGTCCCTGTGGCCTCCGTCTTGCCCTCTCCTGAGGTCACAGCATGCTGGGGGAAAGGAAGGGTCCGCAGATAGAACAGAAAGGACGGAGATGCCCGGAGGAGCGCCAGAGCCTCATCTCTTGGAGGCGCTGGGACAGCATGGTCAGGAGCCGCCCGGCTGCCCCGGACCCGCCTGCGGCAAGGACCAGCCCACCTCCTCCGCACCTTCCCCGGCCTGCCCTGGCTCTTACTTGTCCAGTGCTGAGCCTTGGCTCTGATTACTGGTGAGACGAGAGAAGACATTCCGGTCGTTGCGGGGCCGAGTAGGAGGGGATGAAGGGGGCGTGAATCCCACATCTGTGGACCTGGGGGGCGGGGACAGAGCGGCATCTGTCAGTGAGCGCAGCCCTGGCCCACAGCGTCCAGCACCACCTACTGTCCAGTTTGGAAGGCCCGCGGGGCGGGGCTGGCTGTGCAGTGATCCCAGAGCCCAGCAAACCGCCCGTCGTCATTATTCAAGGATGCCACACTTGGGAATTCACCTGCTCGTTATAGTGTATTAGTGACCCCAAATGAGCTCTCGAACTGCTTTGGGGGTCATTCCCAGACAGCAAGCAGAGCAGCAAAAAATCCACGTCCCCACGTGTTCCCAGTGGAGGTCAAATGAGGCGCTTCTCTGCCTGCCTGTGGCCTTCCCTGTGGTCTATTTAGGGCCATGTTTTTTGCATTTTTGTGCTTTTCGTTGGTGACTCATGGTTTAAAACGCCCCCAAAGCATAGTGCGGACGGGCTGCCTGGCACGTGTCTAAGCACAGGCAGGGTGTACTGTGTCTTACGGAGAAAATACACATGTTACACAAGCTTCATTCAGGGCGAGTTATGATGCTGTTGGTTACAAGTTCAATGTTAAGGAACCAACAATATGTATTAACTAAGCTGACTTTAAACAGAAACACACATGAAGCAAAGGTCTGCGTTGATTGGCTGGTGAAATATTGTGACCAGAAGTGGTCAGGAACCCAACCCTGCATTTCCCCAGGAGCAGAGGCTGATTCAGTGTTCACGGTGCTCGGAAGAACCTAAGTGAATCGAGGGGAATACGGAGGATTCACTGTGTCATCAGGGGAGAGTCGAAGACTTCACTGCCCTGCCCCATTCCAGCAGCAGAACATCCCTCTCTTTGGAAAGTTGTCATCAGCTTTGGCCTAAACCCTCCCTTCCTTTGAAGAGTCTTCATGAGTTTGGCCTAAGTCCCTCTGACTGCCACCTAAGTGTGTTCTCGGAATGCACAGGTGAAGGGATGGTTATCACCCATCCATCTACCTGCCAAAGGCCCCACCACAAGCCACCAGCATGGGCATCTGCTCAGGCTTTGGACAGACGGGAAGGCTGGGAGCCTGAGCAAGTGCTCCGGTCACCTACCTGGTCGGGTGGCAAGAGGTCATCTTGATCCCCTGCTCTGCTACTACCTAGTTGTGGGACCTGGAGAAAGCCATCAGACCTCTCCAAAAATCAGTGCATGGACCAGAGGCGGGTGATCTAGAGATCACCTGGTGACCTGTAGAAGCTCTGCAGGTCCCAGACCAATTAGAGACTTGTCCACTATTTTGCAATCATCTCCCGGTTTTTCTTTAAACATCTACGTGACTCTCACGTGACAAGACCTTAGAAAGCTCACGTGAGACCTCAGCATGACAAGACCTTAGAAAGGGCTGAGACCTCCCAAGGAGCCCTTATCATGAGCTGAAGCACTTCAGGACAATGACTGCAGAGCCACCAGCATTGAGCCCGCATCAGCCCACTGGCAGCGGGCTTAGCCGTCCGGTTCAAGGTGCTTATGGAGATTATGTTTGCTAATCCCACGCCTGGTAGGATGGGGAAGGGACCATTAGGGACAGCGGAATGACTTAGTGAGATTGGCCCAGATTCAAGTTTGCATGACGACCTCCAGAGTAGACCATCACAGTGACTCACGCACCCCGCGACGGCCGGGACTCTGGTGTAGGTTCGGAAATGAGCTCTCACCTAATGGGCTGCCCTCGGTCATATGACTTCCTTCGGGTCAGAGGGGATGTCTCCGTGCCTCGAGACTGCCGGGGGCTAGAACAGAAGGGTCCCATGAGGCCTAGACCTGACTCCCTGCCCACCCTGCTGACCCATACCCCGGGCTCCCCTCCTTACAAAGTACTGCCTCTGCTGGGCAGGCTGATGGTGCGCGAGACCTTGTCTCGGTAGTACGGGTCTCGGACGGAGAGGCCGACTCCGTCCTCTTTGATCTCAACAAGGGAGGCCAGGGACTTGGTGATGTTCTTGGTGGAGCTATCCAGCGGGGGACCCAGGCACTCAGCTGACACAGCCTTCATTTGGGCAGACAGTTTGGGCTCACCCTGGGAATGGAAGGACTGGGGTGAACCAAGTTGCCCAAACATAAAGGGGGGCTGGGAGAATTCTAACAAAGGAAATAATGCCTTTTGGCCTACGGTAGAACCACCAAAGGAAGAGCCAGGTGAGTAGCACCCAGAGACCCTCTCTCAAGGCTTCTAGAGAAGCCAAAGCACTAAATGGGTTTTACGACCCTTATCCAGACTCTGCACATAACAGAATGCCCAGAATGACCTCTTTGCTAATCACCACCGAATCAGCTTATCCAAAAAACTATGCACAATTCATTGTTCCCTGTATGCAGCTCCCCCCTTCTCTGTTTAATAAATCCTGTTCCTTAGTTCAGACTAGTAACTGATCCCTCGTTGGTGGGTGCTGACTCCCATGCTGTTGAATCAGTAATCTGCATGCAGAATAACTAAAGGTCTAGACTTAGTCTTTGACCCAGAGCATGAGACAGAGTCTTGGGCAGGAATGGGGAGATTTCTGAAAGCAGGGCCTCTGGCTCCTGTGACATCACTGGGCAGTGACCCCCTCCACCTCTCCCACCTTCCACCTACCTCAAAAAGAATGGGTTGTCACCAGTTACTCATCTGGGGACCTCCCAATTCCTCCCAGCTGGAGGCAATACTGAGTCAGGGCTGGGGCGTGAGGGCAGAGCCACAGGAAGGGGGAGACCAGGCCCTGAGGCAGTGGCGCTCACCTTGAACTTGAAATCATCATGACTGGTGGAACCTTTCATGGTGAATGACTGGGAGAAGCTAAGGAAGAAGCAGAGGGAGTTCAGGCTCCTGAGAGCTTACGCACTGGCTCTCTGAGCCTTAGGTCCTGGGTTCCAAGGAGCCCCCAGATAGGCCTAGCCCTGGGACCCTATGGCAACCCGCAGCCCCCCGACCAGCCCCAGGTTCATGCTGTGAGCCAACCGCTCCCTCCCAACTTAGAAACTCACCTCCCCTCGGAGAACTCGGAGATCTCCTCATCCGTGCTGGCGTAGCCGTTCTCTGGGGGAGGAGAGGAGGGTTGAGAGGCCCCAACAGAGTGAGGGGAGGGGGGATGGCCTCCCTCCCATATCTCATCCACTAGCATCAGGCTGGGGCTCCTGAGGGAGTTCTGGGGGCGGTGAGGGTCCCCCCCCCCCAGGGGTTCGAGCTAGGCCACCCTGGGAGAAGGCCGGAGCTTCAAGGCCTTGCCCACAGCCGCCGTACCCTGTTGCACGTTGTTGATGAGGGCCTGCAGCTCGGGGTGCGCCTCCGCCTTCTCTCGCAGGGCGTCCAGGAGCAGGTGGTTCTGAGAGGAGCCTGCTATGTCGGTCTGCCTCAGCCGCCCCTCCAGCAGCCGGATCTGGGCCTCCTTCTGTGCCACTTGCAGCCCCTGCGGGCAAGGAGATAGGCCTGTGTTTACCCTCCCCAGCCTGGAATCCTGGGGACCCTCATCACCACCCTCAATCTGCTCCCAAGACACAACAGGGGTGCCCTGCCCCGACATCACCCCCCGTGCCTGCCCCAGAGCCGGACTAACTCCCCTTAACTTTACTCACATCCACAGGCTGGTGGAGGTCGCATTAGGCTACACTTCCTTGTTATGGGCTGAACTATGTCCCCACCCTCCCAAATTCCTATGTTGACCCTCTAACCCCCAGTACCCCGGACAAGTGACTATATTTGGAGAGAGGGTCTTGAGAGAGATAATTCTGTTAAAATGGGGTTTTTAGGGTGGCCTTGGAAGAAGTCAGGACGCAGGCGCACACAAAGGGAACACAGCATGAAGCGGGAAGGGAGTCCTTTTACAAGCCAAGGAGAAAGCCTCAGAGGCAACTAGTCCTGCTGGCGCCCTTAACTGTGGACTTCCAGCTCAGAACCGAGAAAATCAGTCTGTGCTGTTTGGTGCCCCGGTCTGTGGTACTTCATCAAGCAGCCCCCCAGAGGAACTCAGTCCCCTGTAACCTGGAGGAGAGCTGGGAGCTTCCCGCAGACAGGGGACGTCTCCCCGGCCCCTCGCCAGAGTTATGCTGCGTGGATACTGGGCGGTGTCTGTCCTCAAAGACCACAGGCCCCAGCAGGAAGGTGGCCCATCCTCCAGCCAGCTCTCTGTCGGGGAGAGAGCCCATCTGATGGGAACGGGGGGCTTTCTGCTTCCTGCTGCCCCAGCCCTGGCATACACACTTCTCCCAACATGCCCGAGCCCTGCTGGGGATGCCCCTGGACCAGACATGAGGGTCATTTCTAAGGGAGGGCCTGCTTTGTGAACGGCATCACAAAGCACGCGCCAAGCCCCAAGCACGCGTCACCTTGTGAAAGGCACACAGCAAGCCAGGAGCTTGGTGCTGTCCTCGCCCCCGGTTTGAGAGCCTGGGAATCAGGGGATGGGAGTGAAGCAGCTTGCTCTAGCCTGTAAGTGATGGCTCAGGAGCCAGGCCTGTGTACCTCCCCACGAGAGGGGGATGACAGAGATGCTGGGACTGCAGCTCCCATGCCCCCCCACCTCCCGGAGGAGAGCAGCTGGCCCACCTTGTCGATGGATGCCTTGAGGAAGTTGTCCAGCAGGAGGCGGGCTTCGGCCAGGGAACAGGAGCTGATGACCACGGATGTGTCCGTGGAGTCCAGCTCCTCCTAAGACGGAGAGGCAGAGATCCCCTGTCACCGAAACTGCCCCCAACGCCCCGTTGTCCCTCCTGCCTCCTCCCCAGCCGCCAGGCCAGGCCCCGTGGGCACCTTGGTCTCCTCCAGCTGCACGATGGTGGCCTGGCAGTCGGTGATGCTGTCGTTGATATAGTCGATGTTGGCCGCCAGCACCTCAATCTCCTCGGCCAGCTCCTGCAGGCCCTTCTCTTCCTCCGGGCTCTCAGCCTGCAGCCGTTCCCGCTTCCTCCGCAGCGCCTCCTGCAGGAGGAACAGCTCCTCCCTTTTCTGCAGGGAGGGTGATGGAAAAGCTTCAGGTTCGCTGCTGCCCAGCTCTGCCCACGGTTCCCTTCAGGCCGGGTCCCTGGGTGCCCCCTGCACCTCAGGATTCCAGAGCAGGCACAAGGAGTGGGTGGAAAGGGGACGAGGCGGTCTGAGGAGCCAGAGACATCAGAAGTGGCAGAGGACAGGCGGAGGGGAGATGGGAAGGAAGCAGAGGCAGGAGCCCGGGGACCCCTGTGCTCAGGCCCACCTTGATGAGCCGCTCCATGTCAGCCTCTAGGTTGACAATGGTCATCCTCTGCATGACGATGTCAATAATCCTCCGTTCCAGGGACTGCCACTTGAGCCTTGCAGCCTTACTGAAGCTCTGGCTGGCCCCCTTCTTCTGGAACTTCTTTCTGGGAGACAGACGCAAAGGGAATTGGTTGGGAAGACTCCCTTTTATAGTTTTCTTTCTCTTTCAGGTTTTCTGTATGCATTTGGTCATTTAACACTGTTAATGACATGTTCTTTGGGGGGAAAATGCATTTTTAAAATCATCTTGTTGTATTTTATCATTTTTTTTTTTTTAGCATAAGTGTACTCTTTAATCCCTATTCCTTATTTCCCCAACCCCCTACCCACCTGGTTAGGAGCATACTCAAGCTCTGTAACTCCACGGGCACCCCGCACCCCCCAACCCCATAGCTGACAGCGGTGGGGACCCATCACAGGACCCCCACTTCCCCCAGGCTCGCCTCCCCCTGGCCCTGACTGTCCACCTCACCTAGCAGGGCGGGTACCGTTGACAGCAGGTGCGGGGTGGTCCCCCAAGAAGTGGTTGATTTGGCGGTTCCACTGGCGCACGATGCTGGAGACGGAGCGGGCCCCTGATTCAGCCTCAGATGATGTGGTGCTGGCTGACACCTCAGCCCCCGAGTCCAGCATGGGAGGCTTCAGTCCAGCACGCCCCGCCACCCGCTCGGACATGGGCTTGGCCAGGCGCCTCAGTGCAGAAACCTGGGGCAGAGAACAGAGGAACCCAGTGAGAGGGGAGTGGCTCTGGACTGGGGGTTGCCAGATAGAATGAGTCCAAGAGAAGGCTCTGTCCTCGCCTGAGCTAGAGACTGAGAGACAGCCAAGGGCAATCTGGTGTGAAATGAACACGAGAGACTTCTACCTTTCTCATTAAGGTCTCAGGCCTCTGGGACCAGAGCCTGTAGCCTGCCTTCATGCCGCAGCCCTCTTGTTGAGTAAGGCCCTTGTGACGGGCCTCACGCAGGCTCTGCTCCCCTGTGTGTGCTGAGTGACAAGGGAGAGCCAGAGACCCCGGTGGGATCGTCCCCTCCCGACTCCAGAAGAACTCAGGAGAAAGGGAGCCGTGTCTCGCTCACCTCCTGGGTTTTCCTCCTCAGGACAATTTCCTGCTGCCGCTTCTGGGACTCGAGCGCTCGGATCTGAAACTATGGATAAGGGAAAGGAGTTGGCATCCACACTTAGGCCCCACGGCCTGGTCTGCCCAGCTCTGTAGGCGAAAGCCTGGCTTTTGGGCGGATTCTCGTTTAGCCTGAATTTATTGATCATATGTGACCCCAAGTCTGGCCCCCATTGCAGAGGTCACCACACAAACCATTCTCTGGGAGCAGGGAATTCCCTCAAGATCTCATCCACACCATGGCAGGGAACCCGTGACCAGCGGGCTCAGGGACAGGAGCTGCACAGTCCTAGCTCTGGCTTGCTGGTGACCTGGGCAAGGGCCTGCCCTCTCTGGGGCTTGAGTCTCCCCACTCCCCACCCTGCACTAGAGAGGGCGGACCAGGAGCCTGCCGTGCAGGTTCCCTCCCATGCTAGGCTACGTCCTACTGCAAGTGTGACTGTTACTGCTCAGGGTCATGGGAGCTGAGAAGCAGCCAGGCACACAGGGAGGTAGCGGTCCCCAAGGGCTGCCCCTCACCTCCTGTCGCCGCTGTTCCTTCTTGAGCTGAGCAATCTCCCGGTTCCTCTTAGTCTCCACCAGCCGCCGCCGCTGCTGCTCCTCACGCATTTGCTTCATCAGGGCCACCTGGGACGGGCAGGGGTGGTGGGGGTGAGGCGCGCTGGGCAGTGGGGACCCACAGCCTCCAGGGAGGCCTGGCTCTGAGGATGCTGGGCAGGGGCGACAGCCGGCCAGGCCACACTGGTTTGGGGCTCAGGGGTCTGGAGTGAGGAGTCTGCTCCCACTCCTCCATGTGCGCTGAAGCTGCCAAGTGCCTGGGCACCCCAGATGTGCAGGTGTGACCACTCTGCAAAGTTTAACCCTGACCCCCACTTTCAAATGTCACGGCCCCCAGTGGCCTCCTCCCTGAGCCACCTTCCTGGGTTTGGCTGTTCGAGGACCAGTCTGGGGATGCTCGAGGCAGCACTGCCCTCTGTCCCATGGATAGCTGAGCAGGAGACAGGGATGAGGTGAGAGTCCAAGCCACATTCTAGGGCCAGGCTCGCAGTCACAATAAAAGCCCCCACCATTTATCAAAAACATGCTATACACCAAGCATTGTTCTTGTGACGGTCACATGAGTGAGGCATTACCATTCTCGTTTTATAAACAAGGAAATGAACCTCAGAGAGACAAATGACTTAGAGTCATAAAGCTGGGCATGAACGGTCAGACTTTTGGCCCAGGTCATTTTGCCCCTGCCCCCAGTCTAGCTCTTACTATAGCTCCACAGAAGACAGCCTGCCAGTTCAGAGCAAAACCAGTGATCAAGCATAGGAATTCTGGACCTGGAGTCATCAGAGCTGTGGCAAAGGCACAGAGCGCACCCTTGGTGTAGCCTGAGACAACTTGACCGGCTAGAGAGCCATGTACCTGGGGTCCCCTCCTGCCACGTCCTGGGGCCTAAAGCATGACAGTGCAGTGCACACAGGGTTTTAGACAACTTTCCAAGTAACAGGGAAATGAGAGTCACGCGGATGTCGATCCTTCTGCCACTGAGGCCTCAGACATCACCAGAAATATCACCAGCCTGCCCTGCCCTGAAGACAGTCTTGAGAGGAAATGGCCTGAGAGGGAGGGAGGCAAGGCTCGAAAGGGGCTGGGGGGAGGGGTGGTTGGCTTCTCTCTGAGAGAGCAGGCTCTGCAGGGGTGAATCTACAGAGAGGAGGAGGGCTTGCTGCTGCTGCTGGGTCTTCAGGGTCCAGAATGAGTATTTTCCCCAAGGATGGGCACTGAGCAGGGCAGCCCAAGCCTGACCTGAGATGGTGGTATCTGCTGGGGTCAGGGGTCAAAGGCTTCCTGGGGAGGAGCTGTGTTCCCCTAGATGGAGAGCCATCCGCCCAAAGTCGCATGGCTCCCTTTCCCATGCACAAAATGGGAATAATAACAGGACCTCGTTCATGAGGTCCTCCTCAGGACTTTAGTACCTACGCTCATGCACATTAGGCGACTAGCCTAGAGGCTGGCCACAGTCAGCATGAGAACAGTGGTGATTACTGTTATTATTAGACCCAGGGACCCCTACCGCCCCCCTGCCCCTCGCCCCC